>NW_024349224.1:913297-918001 GCF_902729225.1 Pteropus medius | reverse complement strand
TGGGGGTTAAAAATAACACTGAAGGATCTGCAGATCCGCTCGAGGGTCTCGTACGTTGGGTGCCCCAGGAGTCTCTGCTGGCCCCCGTCCCGAGCTGTCTGGGCTCGCCTGTCCCCAGCCCACTGCCCCCTCAAGAGAACTACACCTGACGACTCAGTCCTCGGGAGACATGCTGCTCCAGAGCTCGTCAAGTGGCAAAGAATCGAGGAAGGAATAAATAGCAATATTTTAAAGTTTTGAAATGCTATTTTAACACAAATACCAGAGCAACTATAGCATAAATCAACAGAGACACCCAAAAGTATGTTTGTACCAGAAATGTAATAAGCTGGTATGAAAAACAGTGTCAACTGGTACAGATGGCAGAAAAAGCCAATATTCAAATGTGTGCTGTTTTACTAACGTGTAAAATTCCCATTTTTGCCTGCTGCTTTCGATATGCTGGTTCAAAACTGCCACACACACACACACACACACACACACACAGCACACTCATCCTCACGCGTGGGATTCTAACCCAGAGAATGGAAGATTCTAAAAGAAATGGGCACACACTTTTTATCTCTCACCTGGTGGTTTTAAAGCTGCTGTGTTCTGAGAAGCATTTGCGTTGGAAACGCAGCCTTCCCCTCTGCGCCCAAAGTCTGGGGACGTCAGGAAGGAGGATGAGAAAAGGTGGGCGTCCCAGCCCTCCCAGGTCCCCCGGGTTCGGAATAGGCACGGTGGGTGCAGGTCCTCCCTCGCCGTGCCCAGCACAGGGCTGTTCCCGGTGCTGTCTCCGGTGCTGGCCCTGGGGCCCCACGGAGTGCCGTGGGGTGGGCGGGGCGGGGCCCGTCTCGGGCTGCAGACCGGCACACTGAGGCTCGGGGGTGGCAGAGCCTGGAAGAGGGGGCTCGGGGATGCAGGCCCAGCTGCAGAGGGACTCTGAGCGGTCTCCTGCCATTTGCTCCGAAACCCACCGGCTTACATTCAGATCCCACCTGTCCCGGTTTGACCTTGGGCAGATGACTTCGCCGCCAGATCCCACCTGCCCCCCGTTTGACCTTGGGCAGGTGACTTCGCCGCCAAGACCCGCTGCGTGGAGCCTGAAATACGTGTGCGGCGCTCAGCTCGTGTCGACCACGCGTGCAGATGGGCCCAGGTGCCACGTCCGAGGCGAGCAGAAAGGGGAGGAGGGACAATGTGACGCGGCGCTTCGCCCGGCAGACTGACAGCGGCACCAACGCGGGCGAACGTCCAGTGCCCCGAGCACGCGGGGAGACTGTCCTGTGTCCGCCCCGGGAGCACGGCTCGGTGCCTCTTCGCCGTAGCTGGCGGCGTGCCGAAAAGCTGTCACCCAGCGGCTCCGTTCCCGTTCGCGCTGGAGGACTCGGACGGAGGCCCTCGCTGCAGCCCCCGGCACAACGCTGAACCATGGGACGTGGCCCGGACGTGGCCGCGAGGGTTGGAGCGGAAACCGCATGCAGCGGTTAAGAACGGGGTGCGCCTGGCAGTGCCGCCACGCCATTGGGCCGGGCACAGTTGAAGGACGCACACGGCACGTCGTGTATTTCTGTTTGCTTTGTTTTCTGACGAACGCCCCACACGGTGCCAGGAGCAGTCATCTGGGCAGTGGTGCTGCGTTCCTGTGATTTATGATAAGAAATTATCAGACTATTTGGTCCCCGATCCGGCACAGAGCTCCTAAAACCCTTGGAATTTCCTAAGTGATCGGAGCAGTAAAGGTGTCGGTTTTTATGTTAACGAATGACTTTTGGAAAGCTCCCAGGAGACCTAAGGGTGAGGCTGTCACCGGAGGAAGCAGCCGGGGACTGGAGGCTTGGGACTTCTAGTCGCTCCCCAGACCTCGGGGGAGGGGAAGGGGCTGGAGGTCGAATCAATCACCAGTGGGCAATGACTCGATCGGTCTGCCTAGGGAACGAAGCCTTCACGAAAACCCACGAGGGCAGCGTGCGGCAGCTTCCGGGTTGGTGGACGAGTGTGTGGGGTTTGGGGGGAGGGTGGCATTCTCTGAGAGGGCATGGAAGCTCCACGCCCCGTCCCCACACCTGCCCCGTGCGTCTCTTCATCTGGCTGTTCCTGAGTCACTTCCTTTTACAATGAACCAGTGATCCGGTGTGTGACATATTCCCTGAGTCCCATGAGCACGCTAGCAAATTAATCACACTGGAGGAGGGGGTCGTGGGAACCTCTGACTTGCAGCCGGTTGGTCAGAAGTGCCAGTGACAACCTGGACTCCTCGCTGGCATCTGAGTTGGCGGAAGGGGCGGGGTGGTCTTGTAGGGCTGAGCCCTTCACCTGTGGGGTCTCACGCTCTCCAGTGGGTGGTGTCAGACTTGGGCTGAACGGCAGGACCCCCAGCTGGTGTTGGAGGATGGCTTTCAGTGCGGAGCCCCCACCCGCACGCGCATCAGGATTCGGTACAGAACCTTTTAGGTTCTCAGCAGGAAGTGGTTTTGCCCGCCCCCCCCCCGGGGACATGTGGCAGTGGCTGGGAGACATTTGGGTTGTCTGTGCCCCAACCAGGCAGGAAGGCCTGTGTGTTTTTTAGCGGACAGAGGCTAGCTTCAAAGCTGAGGGGAGGCCCCAACTGCAGGAACCCCAGCCCCAGACACCCAGCAGCACCGAGGCTGAAAACCCTCTGCTTTTCCGGAGGAGAACATCAGGGAGAACACGGGTCGAGGCCGACCCCAGAGGGCTCTGGGTGCTGCTCACGACACCTATCATCCTGTGGGAGGGTTTCTATTTCCTAAAAGAAGTGTGCGCTGTTGGAAAAGGGCAGAGACAACAGGGAAGGAGGCAGGCAGACCCGCGATGAGAACCGAACAGACAGACCCGACATGCCCCCGCCCATCTAGCGCCCCGCCCGTCCTGCGCCCCCGCCCGTCCTGCGCCCGCCGTCTGCGCCCGCCCGTCCTGCGCCCGCCCGTCCTGCGCCCCACGCTGCCCTTACCCGTCTCCAGGGCTGAGAGGGGCTCGTTCTGATGCCTGACGTCCCCACACTCCAGTCCAGAGGGCCTCGCTTGGGGCAAGCGGAGGCCACCCCCTTGTCCCCCGCAGCGACGCTTCCAGGCAGCGCCAGGACGGCAGTGACACATTAGGGTCCCACTTTCCCATAATGAACGTGGCTTTTAGCAACTTTGCAGAGTGTTTTCAGAAACAGCCTCTTGCACCAGCAGATTTGTCGCAGCCTCAAACCCAGCTCGCAGGATCTCCAGTGGCTCGTGGTGACAAAGCGCCTGCACCCCCACAGGCGGCCGCAGCCCTCCTGACACCTAAGCCAGAGGGACATCCGTGGGGCCCTTGGAACACAGGAGACACAGGCTTTCTTTTCCGCTTCCAGCCGGTACCCAGACCTGGTGAGGAAGACAGGGCCCCCGCCCAGGGCAGGGGGGCATCTGTGCCGACCCCCCTCATGGCTCCCCTCCGTGCACCTGGCACCCAGGGCTCCAAGGGGGGTGACCTCAGGACAGTTTCTGGAGGCAAAAGAAGGGGGCAGCCTGAGCTGGCAGTCGCCTGTGGCCAGGGAAGTGATGGGTTTTCTTTTAAGTCACTCATCCAGTGAGTTCTCTGGGTAGGAGCGTAAGCGCGTTGGAGGTGAGGCCAAGGACCTTCGTCCTGATGCTGGCGTCTCTGGGGCGTCGGCCCCGGCCCTGTTCCCATGCATCTCCTCACACGTGGGTGTGCCACAGAGAATGGCTAGGGACACAGAAGCACACACTGCTCAGCCCTGCATCTCACTGACCCCCAGGCCAGGAGGCGTGGGCCTGCGTCCGCGTGGCCTGCCCCGCACTGCCGTGGGCGTGCGCCCGCTGCCCTGCCCGTCCTTGGCACTCCAGGTGGGCACCAAGGGTGCTGCCTTCCCGCTCTGCGCATTTTCCATTTCAGTGGATTCTGCTCCATCCGGTTTCGGGGCCAGTGATGGCTTCGCTGAGTAAACGCCGAGCGAGGCCGACCCCATGTCCTCGGCCACAGGGAAGGCTCCTGGATGGGGAGTGCCACGGCTTGGATTGTGCCCCCCAAAAGGGTGTGGATGCCCCGACCCCGACACCCGTGAACGCGAGCTTGTTCGTGAGCAGGCACTTGGCGGGATCATCAAGTTAGGACGGGATTGTGCTCAGTTGGGGCGGGCCCCCACCCACAGACGGGTGTCCGTAGGGGAAAAGGGACACACACAGAGAAGGGCCATGTGAGGACACACGCAGAGACCGGGTGGGGCCGCCACCAGCCAGGGACTGCGGGGAGGCAGTGAAAGCTGGAGGGGGCAGGGGCCCTCCCCCAAGTCTGCAGAGGGCGGCTGGCAGATCACCTTCAGACAGATCACCTCCACGCGAGGGAGAGAATCAAGTCTGTGGTAATTTGTCACTGTGGCCCTGGGAATCTCAAACAGGGACGCGTGGCCATGTGTACCACCTCACTATCATGGGCGCAGTCCGAAGCCCCGCCCCTTCCCCAAGGAAGCCCCCTGCAGGCAGAGGGTGGAAGCCGAGCTCAGCCTGGGACTCCAGCTAGTGACCGAAAGCCACGTGGAACCAGAGACAAGGGCCACGTGACCCTGGTTGAGTGACACAGGGCGGCCTCTCTGCTCAGGCTTCCACAGGGGGGCCATCTGCCCATGGCAGCCTTTCCCGGGAGGTACAGGTCCTCCTGGGGCAGCCTGGCCTCCCCCGGTCAGTACCCCACCTCCTCCCCGCCCCCGCCTCA
>NW_024349224.1:904087-913044 GCF_902729225.1 Pteropus medius | reverse complement strand
ACCCCACCCCCAGACGCACGCACACTCTGAGCCTCGCGGGGCCCCCCAGAGACCCTCGCCAGCTCTCGAGGCCCCGCACAGTGCAGACCCAGCCACCTCGCAGCCTCCCTTGTCCCCACCTGCCGTGTCCTCACCCGGCCACCCTGGCCTTTCGCGTCTGGAATGTGCTCCCGCAGGCCGCTGGGCCTTTGCACATGCCGCCCTCGCTGAGTCCGATGCCTCTTCGCTTCGCTCCCTTCCCCTCCTGCTGAGTGATTCCCGCAGCTCTCGGCCCTCAGCTCCCGTCGGGGCAGCCTTCGCCCACATACCCGCTCCTGCCCAGAGCAGCTCAGATGCCCCTCGCAAGCCATCACCACAGCCCACCCTCCTCTGCAGGGACAGGATCGCGAGGGCCCGTGCCGATGGCGCTGACGGCCCTGTGGGCCGTAGCTCGCGTCACAGAGCGACCGACGCTCACGTCTGGGGAAGGGAAACCGATGGCCTCCACCGCAGGCTCAGCCTGAACCTGGGGAGGGCCCTGGGGACAGCCCCGCCCGAGCCACCTGGACCGAAGGCAGGAAGGTGCTTCTCAGATCAAAACTGCCCAAGGAGGGGCGACAGATACTGGCAGGGGCGACCCCTGCCCTGTGTCCCCGTCCTGCCGGGCTGCTCGGGCGGGAGCTGCTCGGGCACCTGGGCTCTGCTGGGCGCAGGAAGCAACGGCTGCCAGCTACGTGTCAGGCACCAGCGACACGTCCCTGCTGGGGTGGGGGTGGCGCCCCAGGCCCACAGCACTCAGTGGACAGCTGCCGAGCCGGGTGTCCGAGGAGGCCACGTCCGGGCAAAGGAGTAGAACAGGGCAGCGGGGTACAAAGGCAGTCGAGGGGAATAGAGTGGTGGGTAGCGGAGGGCGGGGTCGCCGTTGGAGATGGGGGGTGGCTCTGACCGCGAGAGGTCTGGGGAGCCCGCTCTCCAGCAGGACAGCAGATGCTGAGGCCCTTTGGTAGGATGGCCCGTTGTGTTCTGGAAGGCGGGAGAAGGTCCAGGGCCGGGGGCAGGAGGGCGGGGCGGCAGCAGCCCCGGGAGGGAGTAGGGTTTTGTCCCCGGAGCAGTGGGGAGCTGTCGGGAGCAGTCCGGTGGGGAGCAGGGACTGTGGGCTGGGAGGGGGCGTCTGCCAGGAAGGCCCCCGAGTCTGATGCGGGCTGGGCTCCTCCAGGCTCCCACAGGGCAGTCTGACCTCACTCCGGGCGAGGCAGTGGGGACATCGGCTACACTGGGGACACGGCTGGACACTTCTCAACACGCTGCTCAGCCTATAATTTCCTAAGGCTCCATCCAGTGCAGCCTGTGGCTTCCGCAGCAGGAACAGGAAGAGAGATGTCGCCACGTCCTCCCGAGGCCCCTTGGTACAGAGCGAGCAGGGGCCCTGGGGGGCCCGGGGGCCGGGGGCTGACGCTCCCCAGGAGGGGCCGTCTGGCTGGAACTCAGGCCTCTGCTCCCTGCCTGGGGGCCTTTCCCTGGTAAAGAAGAGGAGCCACCTGGATGGGGACAGGCTGCCTCCAGGTGGGTGTGACGAGCACCCTCTGCTGGCTCCCGTCATCCTGACAAACCTCGCCCACGCCCTATCGTCATGGGGAGCTTGACAGAGGGAGAAGTGACTCGCATGGGCTCACACAGCCCTAAGGGGCAGGGCCACTACTTAAAGTCACCTTGGCCCGGCGCTGCGGCCTGCGCCCCTCGTGCTTATGGCCCTTCCCTGGGCACCCACAGCACGGGCCTCGCCGTGTCCGTGGGCCCAGCGCTGCTGTCTCCCCGGACATGGGTTCGAGAGCAGAGGGCTGAGGGCCCCTGTGTCGGAAGCGTGGGGGACAGTACCCACTGCCCCCAACAGGCCCGCAGCCACAGCCAGCCCCCTGCCAGCTCGCCTTGCTGCAGCCTGGCCCTTGGGTGGACAGCTGAGGGGAGGGCTGACAGCTGGTCCCAGGAATTCTCCAGAAGAGTCTGTGGGCTTTTCCCCATGGTCTTTTCTATTTTTTTCCTGTGCCCGGCTGAGGGGACAGGAGAGGGAGCCGGGCTGCAGCGGGCCGCATGGGTAGGACGGGGGCTGCGCCTCTGCGGCCCCCACCTTCTGCATCTCCGTGCCCACCTTCCCTTCAGACCCCTGTCAGCACCCCGGAGGCCACGGTGCCTGGAGAAGCACGACTCACAGCCACAGAAGGCAATGCTCGGTCCCAGCCGGGGCCTCGGGCGGCAGGGGCTCCTGGCCTGGTGCAGCCGCGGCCCCCGGACAGCCTGGTCTTGGCGTGTCCCTAACTCTCCAAAGGCCTCGGCCGGAAGCCCTGGAGGCCCCCACACCCTCTCTTCTCGTAAAAGGGCCAAGTCTGCTGTTCCAGCCGCTGTGTCATAAGAGCCCAGAGCTCCGTCTCCTGGTCTGGCTCGGGCCGTGCCCCACCTGGAACCAGGCCCGTGGGGTTGCAGGGAGGGAGCGGCCGTGCGCCACCCCCAAAGCGTGCAGGTGTGGGGGTGCTGTGGCAGCGGGAAGGTGGGGCAACAGGCTCAGCGGGGAGGGCTTGAGGGAAGAGGCCTCTGCTCAGGCCGGGGGAGGAGGGCCGCGGCCGCGGGGAGCGTGGTGCTCACGGCCCGTGCGTGTTTGGGGCCGGCGTCCAGCAGGATGTGGCTGCTGTGTGGCCGTCTGGCCCAGGGCAGGTCTCTGCCAGCTGGCGAGGTGCACTTAGGGAGAGGGGTGCGTGGCCTGCTAAGGGGCGTGCGGAGTGGATCCTGCGAGATCGCGTGGGGCACAGGCACCGCTGTGTGTGGCGCCGACCGAGATGCCGGGGCTGCATGGGCAGGTCTGCCAGCCCCGACACAGGCTGCTCTCCGGAGCCAGCCTCCCGCAGCAACGCGGGGAAGTGGGGTCAGGGGCGGCAGCCCCCGGCTGACGGGCAGCACAGGACCGGACCGCACGCCCAGGGGGCCTGCGCACGGCTGGCCGCAGGCTTGGTGCCACACAACGGGAAGCCGCCCGTCGGCGAGGGGCCCGCGTGGACCCCCACAGCCTCGTGGGCCTCGGGCTCCTGCCACTGGTGGGCAGACCCCATCCTGCCGGCAACGCCAGTTACGGGAGCCGATTAATTCCCACTTAATGGGGACGTTTTCATTCACGGCGCGAAACCCTGATCCCCCTTCTGTGGCCCGACCCTGCCCCGTGTGCTCAAGTCATTTAATGTCCCCCCCCAGACGGAGGGCCAGACCGGCAGGGGGCAGCGCAGCGCTCCCCCATCAGCAATCTGGTTATTTATACGTCGCTTCGCCTCCAAGCCTCCCAGAAATTTCCATGAAAACAGATGTAGGTAATCGAAGCCTTCCCGGCCGCAGACAGCTCTGGTCCAGCAGCTCAGGCAGGGCCGGCTCCCTCCGCTGGGGTTTGCGGCTCCGAAAGACTCTTGAACCGGCCCTGGCATCTCTCCCCAGAAGAAAGGCCCCTCCGTCTGCCTCTGCGACGCTTAGTGGATACTCTGTGGCCGAAAATGACGGTAGAAGCGCCTCGGCTGTCCCTGCTGCCTTTCGCAAGTCGGCTCGGAGAACATGGCCTGGGACCCCCCGCCACAGACGGGGGCGGCCGGCGGGCGAGCCGTCTCCTTCCCGCTTTGCGGTTGGAAAGGAGTGGGCAGCACGCCGAAGGGGACGGCCCTCCGTCCAGGGCCCTAAACGTTCCAGGAGAAGGTGGGGTGGGAGGCAGCCAGGCCACGAAGGACCAAGGCTCAGGCTTCGCCATCTACGGCCCCTGCAGGTCACGCTAGTGCAGAGGTAAATGAAAAGGTGACTGAGATCTCGCAGCCCAGACCGCTCGTGTGTGCGGGTGGATTCCCGGCTCTCCTGGTCCCTCGGGAGCACAGTCTTGGCAGAGGGCACCCCCCGTTTGCCTGCCTCTTGCTGCCCCTTCACACCACAGAAGCCAAGGTAGGCTCAGACCGGGTCCCACCCACCCCTGGTCCACCCAGGTGGCAGAGGCGACAGGCCAGGCTGACCACATGCTTGCTCCCACGGCTGCGAGTCCTGAGCGGGAGATCCAGTGAGGAAAGGAAGTCAGACTCCTCCAGGGACGCTCTCGTGGTGTGAGGTGGCCGGAGTCGGCTCCCGTCACCCGCAGCCGAAGCCCAGGCCGGCACGGAGGAGCGCAGCTGACCTGTCTGAGTCCTGCCGCGTGCCACACGCCCTCCGCGTTACCTCGGTGAGTCTTCACAGCGGCCCACTTTGCTGGAAGGGACATCGAGGCACAGAGAGGCTAAGGAACCCGTCCAAGGTCACACAGCGGGCAGCTCGGGCCATCTGTCTCCAGAGCCAGCCTCCTCGATGAGCACGCTGGTCTTCCGGGAGGAGCACCGTGGCCCCAGCTCCTGCAGGGAAGTGGGGTGGGGGCCCTGGGTGTGCACCGTAGGGGGCGGTGTGAGAAGTGAGACCCCTCTGCTGCGGGAGCGGGGGGGGCCTTGGCCAGATGGGAGTCCCCGCTGGAGCAGGAGCCCCCGTGTTCCCAGGGCCGTCCCCACCAGGGTGAGCGTGCCAAGCCCGGAGGCTGCTGTCGCCTAGGTCTGCAGCACAGCTGAGCGGGCTGGGGAGGGTCGGCAGGGTCACGGGAGGAAGGAGCCGGAGCAGACGGGGGCTGCTGGCGGAGGCAGGGACCGCGGGTGTGGTCTGGTTCCCGGACCCCTGTCAGGGGCCACCCACCAAGTCCAAGGGGAGGAGGGGCACCCCAGGTCCGGCCCAAGCCGCTCCCCTGGGCCTCGTTTACCTCCTGGACTCCCGCAAGCAGTCTCATGTGACCAAAGGCCTGTCCTCAGGTGACAGGTGGTTAAGTCTGGAGCTGCCGGCAGAGGCCAGAGGCTGTCACTTGGGGGCCATCTGCCTGGAAATGAAGCCGACACAGGAAGGCCGAGCCACAGAAAGATTCCTGTGAGTATTAGTCAAGCCCCTGGATCCAGCCCTGCCTGAAGGCCCTGGACTCTCGACAGCGAGAGCCAAGGATTTGCCGATAGTATTTCAGGTTTCGCTTGAGCCTTTGGCTCAGGTTTCTGTCACTTCCATCTGAATGAGTCTGACGAACAAGGGTCCATGCTAGAATCCGCTCCAGCTTTCTCTTGCCATCGCAGTGGGGAGAGCAGCTCTGACACCCCTGGACGGACTGTCCTTCCTTGAGTCCCATCAGGAGAAGAGGTGGCCACTGGCACAGAGCCAGCCACACCCCCGAAGGCGCCCTGGAAGCAAAGGTCAAGGAGCAGAGGTCCAGTGGGCTTCTGACAGAAACCAGCGTGTCTCTGCCTTGCTCAGAGCCATCGGGGCCCTTCCCGTGACCAGGCCGTGCCAGGCCTGGAGCGGCGGCCCCGGCCTGGCCTCTCGTGCCCCTCACCCTGGGCTGCCGTCCCTTATCTAGGATGAGCAGCGGGTTTCACCTACGGGCCTCGCCCCACAAGCTGGCTCCTCCCAGCCGTCTCCTCCTCTTCAGGTGAGTCCCCTCCCCTGGGGCCTCCCCTGGGGCCTCCCCTGGGGCCTCCATGATCTCCCTCCTTCCAGGCTTCCCTTGTTTACTGCCTGCTCCTCCCCCCTGGAGCAGAAGGCAGCATCACTGTGGCCAAGGTCTCAATAAACACTGTGAATGAGCGACTGAAGGAATAAATGAATGAGTGCGCCCACCCCCGTTGCCTGCACCGCAACCACCCCCCTTCACAGTAGTCGCTTCCAGAGAAGGCCCAGCACCCAGGATCAGGGGCCTTCCCCCCGCAGGCCTGTCACCCACCCGTGGCCAGCTGGCTCCCTGGCCACCAGGAGTGCAATGTCTCCCCGCATGCCGCCGGCCTCCGGTGGCCCCGAGGGAGGTGGGGGCTCCCACACACCCCATTCCAGGGAGCAGTGGCCGAGAACTGTGGTGGGTGGTTTTTGTTTTCTCCCATATGAGGAAAAAAAAGTAAGCTTTCCTTACCAGACAAGAATCACGCCCCGAACCCGCCATCTGCAACGGGCGGGGCGGGGTTCTATGGCAGCCATCCCGAGCCGCTGGCCGCCGTACGTGCACCTGGTGACGTTTGTTAGGCTGGGACTCCATGGGAGGGATGTTCTGATGGTTTCTGAAGTTTGCCGAGCACCCCCCCCCCACCCAGGCACACGGTCTTTGTGCTGGAAATGTGCCCCGTGGCTCCCGCGAGCACCAGCAGACGGGCACGTGGGCTGGCGCCGGGCCCCCCTCGCCCCCAGACTCCAGCGGGGGCTCTGCAGGTGCCGAGCCGTGGAAATGGAAGCTGGAGCCTGGAATAACAGTCGGCACCTGTGCCGAGATTGCTGGGGAAGCCGCACGCTGGCCCCCACGGGAATCAGCGGCAGTTTCTGGAGCGGGGTGCGGGGTGGGGGCTGCAGAGGACGAAGGGCGACGGCTTGGGCTGGCCGGGCGGGTGGGCTCGTGAGAGCCAGGCATCAGGCTGCAGAGGGCGGGCAGGAGGGGCAGGGGTAGGCTGCTGACGTGCCCCAGTGCCTCGCACCGGCCTGAGCCAGGGCTGGGTCCGTGGACCCCACCTCCAGGCCCTGAGTCCTTCACCTGGCTCTCGGCCTGGGCGGCCTGCTGGGAACAGGCTGAGGACCTCCCCAGCACGGAGGCTCAGAGGACAGGCAGGTCGTGGTCAGGGGTGGCAGGACGGGCCTTCTTCCATTGGGATCATCAGGACAGTGATGTCCCTCACGTCAGTGTATGAACTGGCAATGACACGGGGACACGGGGACATGAGCAGGTGGACGTGAGAACGTTCGCTGAAGCTTCCCCTGGGGGAACAAGCATTTAGGAACGTCACAAACAGACAGCAGGAGGGGCGTGTGGAAGAAGCTACAAAGGCCGCGAGGAGACACAAGGCGTGTGTCTCTCGCGAGCAGGGAGGGCCAGGAAACACTTTTCCCGAAAAAGCGAGCACATTAAAAAGAACGCGGAGGGACGGACAACACACGTAATGTTATTCCACTTATTTTTTTAATCTTACAAAATGACACCACATATTGCACACACCACACGCACGCACACACACGCACACGCACGCGCACACGCACACATGTGCACGCGCGCACGCACACACGCACACACATGCATGCACACACGCACAAGCGCATGCACGTGCACACACACGCACGCACGCACGCACACAAGCATGTCAGATATGTGGAGAAGCGGCGGAAGGGACGCTGCACGCCTCCGAGCTCGCCCAGTCTGGAATGAGAGGGGTCCGCAGCCGGAGGGGAAGGGGTCTGCGTGCTTCCTACCCAAGGGCGCTTTCACGCATGCTCCTGTGATTAACGGGCATTCTTTGAAAAGGAAGGAAAAGCGAAATAAGCTGGTTTCTGCTCTCGCTCGACCTTCCTGATCAGTCTGAGATGGGACAGTTCACCCAACCCGAACATCAGGAAGCCAGTTTATTGGTCTCTTCATTCATTCATTCATTCATTCATTCATTCATTCATTCACAGGCGTACCATTCTCCTGTTAGTTGGTGCTCAGATGACAGGGAGGGTTGGGAGGGGGAGGGGCATCTCCGTCTGCTGTCCGCTGAGAGGGAACTGTTATCAATCGGATCAGTGGACAGGTAAGGGGAGGGAGGGGCAGAAGTCGAGGCCTGAGGCTGCTCCAGCAGGACGGGGAGTCCGTGAGCCGCCTGGAGGCCGGCTAAGGGGCAGGGCCCGGCAGAGCTCGGCTTTTCCGGCAGAGCTCGGCTTTTCCGCTGCTCTGTGCACCCGCCCTGTGGGTGGTTTTGCTGAGAACTGGGTCTTAAACGCCCCACCTGGAAGGAGTCATATGTCTTTCTGCAACAGCCTTTGCCACCCAAAGCCTCCGGGTCGGAAGGGGCCCCCAGAAGGGAGAGTGCCACGAACGCTGGGGGAAGCAGCCCCAGAACCTGGGGACCGTGACAGTTTTTCCCAAAGGTGGGTCGAATGGGGAGGGCCCTGGAGCTCACCCATTTAGTGAATGTTTACTGACCCCCTTTGGCGTGGGTGCTGCGGCCACTCGGGGCAGGGCAGGTGCTGAAATGCGCTCTCACAGTCCTGACGAGGTCAGGGGCTTGCGCGGTGGACCAGACAAGAAGTTAGCAAGCAGGGACCGTGATTAAATACGGGATCCCCATGTGACCCAGCGGCTCCACTCAAGTATACACCCAAGAGAAGTGCAGACACGTCCGCATGAAAACGCATTCCCAACTGTTCACAGCCGCGTTATCCACAATGACCCAACGGCGGAAACCTCCGGAACGCCACCGCCAGGCGAAGGAGGAAACACGTGTGGCGTGTCCAGGCCACGGAACAGTGCGCACCCAGAGCGCGGGGTGCCGCACGGGCTCCGTGGACGAAGCTGCTCGCACGGGCCCGCGACCTCCGTGGCTCCGATCACACGCAACCCAGACGAGGGAAAGCGAGTCAGTGGTCGCTGGGGGCTGGCGAGGGAGGCTCGGCGGCGGAGGTAACGGGTTTCTTTCCGAGGCGATGAACATGTTTTAAAGGGATCGCGGTGATGGCTGAGCGTACCTGTGAGTACACCAAAAGCCGCTGGGTTGCTCCCTTTAAATGAGTGAATTATATATGAATTATATCTCAATAAAGCTGCTAAAAGAAAGAAAAACCAAGAGCCACGACTACCAGACAGGCCCAGAGCGGACAGTGTGCTCCAGACAGCTGGCCTGGACTTGCCCGACAGCCGGAGTCACGGGGAGAAGGGGAGGGCTGGGGCAAAGAGTAGACCCAGTGAGCAACGGGCCCCCCGACAGCGGGGACTTTGTCTGGCTCCTATTAAAAAAATCAGGGCACGACTGGGAGGACGCGACGTGGGCTAGATGTTGAATGATATTATGGAATAATCGTTTTCATGCTTAGATGCGGAAATGCTGCTGTGTTTATTGGGGAGAATGTCCTTCTTCTTAGGGGACACATAGAAAAGTATTTAGGGGTGAAGCGCCATG
>NW_024349224.1:799708-904048 GCF_902729225.1 Pteropus medius | reverse complement strand
AAAAGCAAATATAACAAACTATTAACAACGCCAATTCTGGGTGGAAGTTAACAGATGTTCATGATACTATTTCCAAGTTTCCATATATTTGAGAAATAAAAATCAGAAAAAAATGTCACTTTGACTTTGTGTTACTTCTTAAGACCTTGTAAGTCCCTGGGTTTTCCATCCCATTGATGGTGTCGTGAGGGTCCAGTCTGCAGGCCAGAAACTCTGGGTCTCTGGACCGTGCCCAGGTCCTGTTTCCCACGGCCACGTTTATCTTACCGCAAACAGCGCCGAGTCCAGCCATTTCCTGCCAGGCCCCGCGGTCCCCAGGCTCCGGGCTCATCTCCCTGGTGACGGCAGCAGCCTCCAGCACCTGGCCCCCCGAAGCCCGTTCCCCATGTGGCAGCCTGAGGACTGTTTCGAAGACAGACCCCTGAGTGCCTCCATAGTGCTCAGGATAAAGGACGCAGTAGCACTGTGGCCGCACCCCAGCCTGGCCGCCCAGGCCCCCACCTCCCAGTCCTCAAATGAGCTTGGTCTCCCCAGTCCGGGGTCCTTCTCCCTGCCCGCCCCTCCACCCGAGGCCTCTCCTTCTCCAGTCGACCCTGTCTCATCTCTGACCTCTCAGATCAAGCATCAGCCCCCAGAGGAGCCGGCCTCCCTCCTCCCTGTCCCGATCGGGTTCCAAAGGAACCTGCCTTCGGAGCGTGAATCTGTGCACTGTGACGTGCCAGTCAGTGAACCAGACAGCTGGAGAGCTCTCCGTGGCTGTGTCCCGGCCTGAAGTGAGGCCATCACTGGCACCAGCCTCAGGTCGTCGAGGCTGGCGTGTGAGTGCACCTGGCACCCGCTAAGACACGCACCTGTTGCATAAAACAGGAAACCAGCGTTCATGGCGTGGCCCTGGGTGTGGTCATTTGATTGATGCCTCCCTGCCACAGAGCCGCCCTGCGGGGTGGCCGTCTGCGGGCCACTTCAGCTCCAGAGTGCCGGAGGCCTCTGCCCGCTCCTGCTCGGCACACCCTGGTCCCCAGGTGCTGGTCCCCAGGGCGTCCCTACCACGCCCCCACACACTGAGCTCTGCTTCTGGGGACCCCAGACTGCCACGCTCCCGGAGAAGGCAAAGGGGCACGCGCAGCTGAGATGGCCCTGCTGCTCTGGGCTACGTGGGAACGTGCATCTCTGCCGCTGTGGACACGCTGGAATGCAGACCAACCAGGCAGTCCTGGGAGGGCTGGCCACGCCCCGAGGCATCTTGCACTCTCTGGAGGCCGATTCTCGGGACGTGCACGGGTCACTGTGCTCTCAGGCAGTGCCGTCCTCTTCCCAGACCCTCACCCGGCACAAGAATGGCACGTCACTGGGTCGTGACATGTCGCTGACCATAGAGGTGAGGAAAAGGGAAAGAAAGCTAGGCCTTCCATGAGGAGGGACACAGATGTGGCAGCCCAGCTGCAGGGAACAGGGGGCGGGTGTTTGCACGCCACGCTCCGCCCAGCCACCCCTGCCCCAGTTCCCTCAGGCCCCTCGGGCTGGTGCGTTCTCAGCGGGCGACAAGCAGCCTGGCCTCACTCTATTTGCAAACATATCTGACCCCGGTGTCCACTCTGCCTCGCCCCAACTTTGGCCAAATCGCCCTCTGGCCACTCTGCCTGCAGGATGTGCTCCGTGCCACATGCGGGCGAGTGACCTGTAAACACGAGACTAAGGTCAGTCACTCTCCTCTCGGAGGCCTCCGAGGCTCCTGACGGCGGAGCAGGAAAACTCCAGCTCCCCGCACAGCCTCCCAGGGCCCAGGGCCGGCCAGGCTGCCCCCCACCCCGCCTCTCTGGCCGGGCCCCAGCCTCCTCCACGCAGTTCTGCTCACACATTACGTCACTCGCGCCCTGGGCCTGGCACATGCTGTCCCCGCAGCTCCTCGTGCTGGATTTTTGCCATGCTTCAGGCCCCACAGTCTGCGGTGCCTCCTCCCGAGAAAGGCCTTCGAGAACCGCCTTATCGGCAGTGATGGGCTTGCTCGCTCCATCGTAGCTCCCGTGACTGCTGAGAAGCACCTTGTCTTTGTCCCACGTTGCGTCACCTCCCTACGTCCCGACCCCTACGTCCCTACCCACCCGGGACAGGGCTCCGCCTGTCTCAGTTCTTTCCGTCCCTGGTGGGGGAAGGGTCCCGGGCCCCCCACAGTGAGCGGATGAGGGGGCGGGGCGGGGCTGGGCTCGCTGGCTCAGGGGCCTTCCGAGGCAGGCAGGACCGGGCGCTTCCGCCGCCTTCCATCCCGCGTGCTTGCACCATATGGCTTGTTCACGCGAGGCCGAGCTGCAGATGCTCTGGCTTGGAGCTTTCTTGCTTTTGTGTGTTAATAGCAGAAAGATGGCTGGAACAGAGCTTTCCACACATTCTGTGTTTGCTAACTATCTATGTGTATGGAAAACAGACTTCGGTGGTCCTAGCCAACCCACTTGTGAAGTGGGAGGGAAACAGAGAGCTTTGAGAAGGAGGGGGTGCTACTCAGAACGAGGCCGAGCCGCGGGGATGGGGTGCTTCCCGGAGCGGGCTCCGTGCAGGCGGTCACGGGGGACCCGGAGGCCTCGTGGCCCCACCGGGTGTGGCACCCGCCGCCTCTCTCTGGGTCTCGTCCGCCTCAGTGCTGCTCCTGCCCACCACAGGCCCACGCGACCCCAGACACTGTGACAGCCGTTGCTTCCCGGGCCACACGGTCTCAGCTTCCAGGTCTCTGCCCAACCCCTCCTCTGACATCGCCTGTTCCCCGCTCCTGGCCGTCACTCCAGCGTCTGAACACTGGGAGCCCCCCGCGTGCCTCCGTGCAGCTTCCTTCTGCAGGAAGAAGGGCCCCGAACGCGTAAACAAACAGGCGATCACCGAGTGTCTGCAGCGCCAGGCGGGATAAAAACACGGGGCTTAATTAAAAGGGGAGAATCAAGCATTTAGTCCACCATGTGAGCTGTATTTCAGGGCGATAAAGAGCTCTCATCGATATGGAGAATTTCTGTGCAGAAGACCCCAGGGAATGAACTGGGAGCGGTGGAGCCCCCGTGGGGGTGCGGCCGGGGGCGCCGCCCTGCGCGGAGCAGCGCTGCAGCCCTGACCCTGAGGAGTGGCACGGGCCGGGAACGGGAACGGGAACGGGAGAGCCGAGGCCTTCGGTCCGTCCTGTTATTACTACTGAGTTGTTTTCAGACGACGCACCCCCGCTGCCCACGGCGGGGTGAGCGCTCCCACACTCCACCCCGGACATGCCTCTCACCCAGAAGGGAAGGAAACAGAAAATCGCCACTTTGCAAAGCCCGATCGAAACACTGATTCAGGAAACGACCCTCAGTGGATGGAAGTCTCAGGTGGGGGTGGGTGGAGAACCTGACAGTGGGAGGGTGAGGTTGTCACCCCCTGACCCTGCCGGTCAGTCTTAGCATCACTAGAGGGGACAGCCAGGCACTGAGGGCCTCCGGGGGCGATGACACACGAGGCACGCAGCATCGCCTATGGACGTGAATTAATCGCCTCCGAGAAGCAGCTCCCATCCACGGGGAATGCGGGGGAGAGAGGCCCACGGGAAATGACCCCATGTGGAAGCAAACGGCCACTTTCAGAAGAGGAAATGGCACCTGATTTCTGCAGGAAATGTGGAAAAGAAGGGGATGCTGGACACTGAGGAGAGTGAGGGACACGGCCACCGGACATGACGCATGCATCCTATTTAGACGGTGATTCCCGCCGAAGGTTACGAGATGTGTTTGAGACAACTGGGGCTTTGATTTCAGACCGAGTATTAAATGAGACCAAGAACTGTCCGTTTTGTTAGGCATGTTAGGTAAGAAAACATCCATGTTTTTAGAGACGCGTATTCAAATACGTAAAAGTGAAATGACATAATGTTTGGAATTTGCCTTAAAATACTTCAGCAAAGGAAAAAAAAAAGCCGCGGGCTCAATGAAACAAAAATGACAAAATCTTAATTGTTAACTCGACGAGGGGTCCCCGTACGATCATGTCTCTGCTTGCGTGTGCATTAGGAAATTTCTATAATTAAAGGCACAAAAACAAAACAGGATGCCAAGAGAAAACTGGTGAGAGGCAAGGGAGAGAAGAGCCCCGAGATGGAGACAGCCTGGTTCAGACAGGACAGTGTGGCGTGTCGGGAAAGGGCAGGGAGCCCGCAGGCTGCAGCAGAGGGAGCGGTGGGGGCAGCGCCCAGGACTCCAGGACAAGCGTGCTCGGTGCTCACGCAGCAGCACAGTGCCCCGCAGTCTTCAGAAGGGCAGGTTTGGTTGGATTTACAGACGTAACTTTCTTCTAGAAGAAAAGAGGTGACCCTAGCTGTTGCATGTCACAGGCGTCTTGGTGGGGAAGAGGAGGTGCAGTGGCTCCCTCTCAGTCCAGGCAGAGGGGACAGGAGGAGGCAGACCGGGAATATTTAGGGGCACAGAGCCACCGGGGCTCGCTGGTGCCGTCAACGCAAAGGGCGAGAGGAACGCACAACAAGATGGGAACCAGGTTTGGGCCTGAGCAACGGAGGGGACGGTGGAACCAGGTGGAGAAGCAGGCGCGACGGGGGTGGGGGACCCCGAGTTCATCTTCAGGCATCTTACCCTGAGAGGCCTGGGAGCCGGCAAGCACGCAGGGCAGAGGCGTGGGCTGGAGACAGTAAGACCAGCGGGAAGGGAGTTTTTGGAGAGTCACCCCGTGGCTGACAGGGAGCTCCCCGAGTAAAGGCACTGAGGAGGAGTGCAGAGGAGGAGGAAGGAAATGCCACTCCTGGGGGCCTCTTGCAGGGGGCGAGATGGAGGGCATCGGTGGCCTTGAGGAAGACCATGTCAGTGACCCCACTTCCTGGCCCTGCCCCTCCCTGAGCCAGCCCCGCCCCACTGCCAGCTGCCTCCCTCTGGGCTTTTCCCTTGCTGTTTTGTGGTGACCGCCAGTGGGGCAGCGCATCTTGGATGGGCAGGCTGCCAGCTCAGCCTTCATGCTCCGGGGACAGAACTCAGCCCCGTGGCCTGTCAACAGACACTCAGAGAGCAGCACTTGTGTGCACGGCACCCGCTGAGCCCAGTAAAATGGCACCAGTCACCAACTCCTGTTGCCCAGAATCACGAAGGACGTGAAACCGGGAGCCCGATCAACTGTCCCCAAACACTGGAACTCAGCTCAGGGGTCCCCCACCAAAAACTGATCGGAGAGAGCGAACCTAGGGGCTCCTTGTGGGAGCCAGGGGACAGAGGCTGCAAAGAGCCATCCTTGACCCCTAGCCCATGGCAGGGCGCTGGCTGAACCGTCCCCCGCTCCCCACACCCCTGCCCATCAGCCATCCCTGTCCCTCCCGACCACAGTGTCACACATTATTTAAATAACAGTGGGTCACACAGTGAGTCACTCCCTTGTCAATTCTCTCTCCCATGTTCTGCTTTGTCAAGAACGTCTGTTTGAAACTGACGGCTTTGACACCTCTGTAATGTCTGCTCAGCTTTTTAAAAAAATTGTGGTAAAATACATGTAACATTTGCCATCTTAACCACGGTGGAGTCCAGTTCGGTGGCTTTACACACACTCATGGTGCTGTGCAGCCATCACCACCATCCGTCCACAGAACTTTCCATCCTTCAAAACTGAAACCCTGTCCCCATTAACAGTAACCCCTGATCCCCCGGCCCCCTAGCCCGGGCACCCCCCTTCTGTTTTGTCTCCGTGAATCTACCCTGGACCCCTCGGCAGAGGGGAATCACAGAGTCACCCCTGCTGTAAACAGGAGGAGCTCGGGCCTCAGGCTCAGCCTGGCCCCTGCCGCTCTGCCTGCAGCTGCAAACACTTTGATGCTCCTTTCTCTTTGTGGTCATGATGCTGGTTTTCCATTTGGGGGACGGAGAGTAGGTTTTCCTTCTCAAGCACACAGACTGATGGAACTCGCAGTGAAAGGTTGAAGGTAGAGAGGTTCTCACACGGGGAGCGGGGATGCCCTGGCCTTGAGCTCGGAGGCCCCCATGGCGAGCCCTCTGTGTCCCCGATTACCAGCCCCACGTAGGCCCCAGCAAAAGAATGTGCCCCCCATTCCGTGCACCCGGCCTCCTCAGCTTCCTGTCACCATCTGGAAGACGCTTTCTGTACCTCTCACCTTTGCCCCCTCCCCATTCATCTACCCTCTTATTCAGCAAACCTGGCTGTCCAGACCTCGTGCTGGCTCTGGGTCAGCTCCCAGTCCCTAGATGGGGTCTCAGTGTCAGACTGACACAGTGGCCAGCTTGAAACCTCAAGGGATGTGACAGGGTGAAGCCGCCCCCCACCCAAACAGGCCAGCACGTGCTGTCGCCCTGCAGAGAAATGGGCCCAGCTATTGCCCAATGAGTCAGAAACCCTCAGGTAGACAGAAATTCAACTTCCGGCTAATAGTGTGTGAGCCAGCGGGATCAGTCTGTGACCTCTATCCAGTCACGTGCGGAGTGAGTCCTGCTCCATTAGTGTCCACTTGCTCCCAGAAGGTGGGAGGTGTCCTTAGCAGGGCGGGGTCAAGCCGGTCCACTAGCACTTGACTGGGGGGCAGGCGCACGGAGGCCCCGCGGCTGCCAGGCTAAGAAGTGTGCTCCTGTGCGACTGATACAAGCGAGGAATCCGGGAATGTCGCCGGAGAAGTCGGGATTCTGGGGAGCTGAACCAGTGACCCAGCCTGGCGGCCCCAAACCAGAGGGGCATGGATTTGCTGACCTCGGGGGAGGCGCCGCGTGGGGCCTGCAGGGCCGCTGGGAGACTCTCTGGGGGCGCAGGTCGTCCCCCTTTCGCTCACCCCCAACACCCGTGACTGTCTAGGTTGCAATTTATGGGAAACCCGACCCCGACGGGCCGAACGAACACATGAAGATGCTGCGCTGGCTCCAGCATCCGGGAAGTGCCTAGTTATCTGGTCTTGAGCTTGATTGGATCCAGGAACTCAGCAATCGGAAGCCTGCTTCCCCTTGCCTCGGGCTCTGCTCCCCTGGGGAAGGACTTCCCTCCAAGGAAGGTCACCCTGAGTGGCAAGATGGCTTCCTGGTCCCAGGTCCACTTCCAGACAGCTTAGCAACACCAGAGGGTTTTCATTGGCCCGGCTGGAGTCATGTGCCTACCCCTCGACCAATCACATGGGCAGGAATGAAGTGCTCTGATTGGCCAGGACCCCACCCCATCAAAGTGCAGAGGGTGGTGCTTCAAGGAAAATGTGAGCCCCTGACCCCAAGGGACACAGGAAGGCCTTCTCTCTCCAGGCCCCCACCCTCTATGTCTTGTAGCTGTGCCTTTCTTCAGAAAAACCCAAAATGAGATTTAAGTGAAAGCTGGCGATATGGTGGTCAGACACAGAACAAAGCCCCCTTGTGTCTTAGCCCATCTGTGGGGGTCGGGGAGTAGCTCATTGCTGCGTAACTGTCCCCCCACCCAGTCACATCCCTCGCTTCTTGAATTTTCTTCAGATCAGTCTGTTCCTGGCACCTCTGAGCTTAGCATAGAATCCGTAAGTGTCAGCTCATTGCTCTATCTTACCCTAAGTCTGAATGAAGGTCGATTTTAATTTTTGCTGGAGTGTTTTAACCGAGCAGAGTATCTGTCTCAAGGAGTGTTGACTGGACGTGCTCTCCAGCGTAAGGGGGTTAGGCCAGGGCTGGGGCCACCCACTGGTTTGCCAAACTCCCTCCTTGCGGTCCGCAGCATTGGCTTGATCGGAATCGCAAGGAAGACGTGGGAGCACAGATGGGGGCCGGCGACTCCTGCCGCCCCGACCGGCCTGTGCGGACGGATTTACAGGGCTGAGGGAGAACACGAGCCAGGCCTCCGCTGCCTTCCCACACTTGGAGCGGGGAGGGGGGGACCTGGAGCTGGGTCCTGCCTGTCCTGCCCAGCCCCACCCCACAGCTCACACTGGTGCAGCCGGCTGGGCCCCTCTTCTGGTATGCCGGTCTGTAGCCTCACAAGGCCCCTTCTTCGGCTTACCTGGGCAGCTCCATTTGTCCAGCTCTGCCTGACAGCAGGGCCTCGGCCGCTCCACTCCCAGACACAGCCCAGTCCTTCCCCGATCAACCCTCTCTGGCAGCCTCGCTCCTTAACTTTGTGCTAGGCGCCTTTAAGGAGCTGGTAAAAGTTATGCACCAGCTGCCTGAGCAAGTATGTGCCATGGGCTGGCACTGTCAGCGGGCAGCTTATCGGTCCCCGAAGGCTGTCTGGGGGCCCTGGATTAAGGAATCCTATCTTGGAAGGACGTCCCCTTAGCAACCCCTGTGAACTTACCCCTGCTTACCCCCTGTATCCTGGCTCCCGTCCTTCCCCTTCCACTGTCTTTGGGGCCTGAACCATGTATGAAGCTAAGTAAATGCCCCCCAAATTTCTTTCTGAATAATAACAATCGTTAAGACATATTGAGCACTTACTACGTACTACATACCATCGCAAAGGCGTTACGGGTATTAATACAAGAACCAAAGTCTCAGGGCAGAGGGAGGTGCTTCCTCCCTACACAGCAGCCTCTAGTCCAATCCACAGTCTCCCTCAAGGCTGAACCAACGCCTAGACACTCTGAACCGGATGCAGGCGTAAAACGAAATGAACTCAAACAGACGAAGGTGAGCTGCCCCAGACGAGCGGCCATAAGTTCGGAGGACTCTGAGCCGTTGTGCAGGCCGTTTCCGCTGCCTTGGACCTATCTTTTCTATCGCCTCTGCCAAATTCATTCATCCTTCAGCCTAGACGCGGCTTCCTCCACACAGCCTTCTTGGCATCCGAGAGTAGGTCGGACGCCCTCCCCCGCAACTCCACGGGAAGCCCTATCCCCCACCCCCCCCCGCGATGTTCCAATCTCAGCCCTTTTCACTCTGTACTGCACCAGACTGCCTCCTTTCCGGACTGGAAACTCCCACGTGGGCAGAGATTATTAGTCTTGCTTTACTTCAATTGTTTTATGTTAAAATTGTTGAAGTATAACATACTCAGTAATGTACACAAATCGTCAGTGTAGACCTCAATGAATTTTTATCTATGTACGCAGCCATGGAACTACCACTCGGATCAAAACATGAAGCATTCGTAGGACCTGGAAGACTCCCATTCTGACCGCTGCCACCACCGTGTCGGCTTTTCCGGAATTTCAAATGAATGGAATCACAGAGGAATGAGCTTTGGTGTCTGGCTTCTTGTTCGTCATTACATCTGTGAGATTCAGTCACACTGCTGCATGTCCCAGTGGTTTCTCCTTTTTGTTGTTGTATAGTATTCCATTGAATAAATGTACCAAATTTATTTCTCCATCATACCATCGATGAACATGCTGGCCAGGATATAAAGCATCTGGAACTCTCGGTCTTTGCTCGTGGGAGTGTAAATTGCTACAACCACTAAAGAAAATTCTGTCTTGTCTGTCGCTGTTAGAACAGTCATGTGCTGAGCACTATGATGTGCCAGGCACTGTATTAAGTGATTCATCTACATTATGTCACTTAATCCTCACAATGGCCCCAGGAAGTAGATAGTTGCCACCCGTGAAATAGGATAATCATAGTTTCAATGTTATAGGATTACATTGATGTTATAGGATTACATTGTGACATTTAATTGAGATAACACTTTGAAGGATTTAGCCCAAAGCTGCCATTTCGGAGTCACTGTCCATGACACCCGTTATTGTGATCGCTGAAGGGTACAGGGGTAGGAGTTCAGAAACTTGGGTCCTATGCTTGCCTAAGCCAACCACAGCAAGCCACCCCAGCAGCCTTGACCTCACAGTCTTTGAGAGGTCAACAATCTGCAAGCATGGGCCTTATGGAGGTGACAAGAGTTGCACTATTCCATAAGACCCAGGCTCTAACTTCAAGAAAACAGTCACGGGGAGCGGGGTGCAGGGCTGAGACCATATATCAGGAAGGCCCTTGGGAGTGCTCAGAAGCCCTCTGCTACACACTTCTAGAAGTTGAGAACCCTGAGTGGTTTGAAGTTACCTTATCCTGTACTTACCTCTCTCACCAGCCTGTAAGCTCCACAAGTTAGGTCCGTGTATGTTTTTCAGGGATTCGTTCACAGATAGTATGTGTCTCCCTTCCTTCAGGCACTATGCCAAGACCTGAGGGATACAGCAGTGCAGAGGTCAGGCAAGGTAGGGAGAGGGACACCAAACAAGGCAACAAGCCAAGGAGCAAGAGACACATGGTGGCAAGTGCCGTGAAGGAACCACGCAGGACAATGAGGTGGAGAGGAAGTCCTGGGGAGGGGGCGGGGCTTTGATTAAACGGTCACTGAAGACTGCCCAGGGAAGTGGGGAGGGGCTGCGAGCAGCCAAGAGGAGTCAGAGCAGGTGACAAGTTCCAAGGCCCTAAGGTGAGAAAGGACTGAGGGTGGCTGGAGCTGTGATGGGAGGGGTCGAAGGGGAGGTCTGAGAGGGGCCGAGGGCCGGTTCAGGTGCAGCTTGGGAGACCACCGCAGGGGCTGTGGATTTGATACTGAAGCTGATGAGAAGCAGTCGGAAGCCTTTGAACTAGAGAAGACCACGTGGAACCCCAGCGATAGCGAGGTCTTCTGATGCTCGGTTTGCGGGGCAAGGACGCACATGGGAGGTGCGCGCCTATGAGTCGAATGAATGAATGAATGCATGCGTGCGCCGGTAGATGGCTGGACCTGCGTCCAGGTATAACGGCTGTTCCGCGGGGGGCCCCAGACCCAGCAGCTTGCTGGAGGCCCTGATTCTAGGCCCGGCGACCCGGCGCGGTGACCTTGGGCACATCCCCGCCCCGACTCAGGGCCGGAACCCTGCGTCTCGGGGGCGGGGAGGACGTGCAAGGAGGGACAATGCGCGCGCACGGCTGGAGCGCGGACGGCGGGACCCCCGGCCCGGCCCCAGGCCCGAACCCGGGCCCGACCCGGTCGGACCGCGGCCGGGCCCAAACTGCCGGCGCCGCGGTGTTTACATTCCCCCGGCGCCGGCCACGCGGCTTTTTGCCGCCCCGGCGGGGCTCGGCCCCGCCCCCGGGCCGCCCTCCGCCCGGCTCGCGCCAGACCGGCACCGCCTCCGCGGCGCGCGCCGTCCGACCTGCGGCGTCCCGCCCGGCGCAGGCCCTGTCACTTGGCCCCGCCCCGCCGGCGCGCAGGCCGTCCCTTGGCCCCGCCCAGCCGGGCCCTGGCCCCGCCCCGCGCCGCGCCGGCCCCGCCCCCGGCCGCCCGGCGCCTCGGCGGCCTGCGCGGCGCGGGCGGTCCTGAGGGCCGCGGCTGGGCGGGCTCGGAGCCGGCGGGGCGGGGCGGAGGGTGGCGGGAGGGCGCGAGGGCGGGCCGGGGGCCGGTTCCGCGCGCAGAGATTTTTAAATGTCCCGCTCTTCGCCGGGCGCAGGAGCAGCCGGCTCGACCGCCAGCGCGGTGTAGGGGGCAGGCGCGGATCCCGCCGCCGCCGCGCGCGCTCGCCCGCCGCCGCCTCCCGCCCGCCGGCTTCCCGCTCGCCCCGCCGCCCGCCCGCCTCGGCCTCGGCGCGTGCCGCCCGCCCGTCGCGGACACGGCTTCGGGTGAGGCCCGCACGGGCTGCGGACGGCGCGGACTCGCGGAGCGCCCGGGTCGGCCCGGCCCGCCCGGGCCGGGCTGGGGGTGGGGGTGGGGCGAGGCAGGGTCGCGGGGTCCCCGGAGGCGTCAGCGCGGGGTGCCGGGGCAGGGTGGCCAAGAGACAGGCTAGAGGAGGTGTTGAGGGGGAGACCGAGGCAGCCCCTGCGCCGAGGGCGGCGATGGGCCGGCAGGGGGTTTCGGGGTGGCGTCCGCCCCCCCACCCCACCCCGGGTTCGGACCCGGTACCGCGGGCTGCTGGCGGCGCCACGGGTGACATGCCACCCCGGGCCCATCGGCCATTTTCCCGACCGGCCCGGGAGGCTCCCGCCGCCGGCCGCGCGGGAGGGGGAGGGGTGTCCGGGGCGGGCCGGCGGGCCCCGGTCCCCTCCGCCGGCCGTCCTCACCCCATCGCCGGCTCTGTGCTCCCCAGGCCTGAGGTCTGATCCCGCGCCCTGCGCCATGCCGAGGGAGAGGAGGGAGAGGTGAGTGGCCCGGCCACTGCGGGGAAGGGCAGGGTGTGCGGCGGTGGGGGAGGGGTGGGCCCCGATCTGGGGACAGCTCACCCTTACCTCTGTGCCACTCTGGCTTCGCAGGGATGCCAAGGAGCCGGGCACCATGAAAGAGGAAAGTGGCAGCGATGCCTCAGTTCGCTCCAGGAAGAGGAAGGCAAATGTGGCCGTGGTGAGTACAAAGGGGACAGGTGGGGGAGGATGGCCCCCCATCTTACCTGGGTACCAGGCTGGGTTCCGTCCACGTACTCATTGATAGAGCAGTAGTTAAGGGGCGTCTGTGTTTGCAGAAATGGTGCTCACAACCTAACCAACTTTCTTTTTCTTCTCTGTTTTTGTCTTTGGCTGTTTGGTGTGTTTCCTTGTGGGGTGGCGGTTTGTTTTATGTTAGTTTTTGCAGGATCCAGATGAAGAAATTGCCAAAATCGACAGGACCGTGAGAAGCCAGTGTGGCAGTCAGGTAGGTTCACTTGTAGATTGGGCCTGAGTGGAGGACCCCTGCCCTCTGTGGGTCACTTGGGTCCACAGTCCCTTGCCTCTTGCTGAAGGCTTTTGCTCTAACTGTGGCCACAGCCCCTATGGCTGAGTACTGCCTGCCCGTGAGCACCACTGCTGCCAGCTTGGGGTTCCAGGAAGGTGTCTTGTTCCAGATATGTACTGATGCCTGGGAGAACCAGAATGAACGTTGAATAACTCAGTCCTCTCTGTTTGCCCTTGGGGAAACTGAGACTCAAAGGAAGAAATTAACCCAGAGACAAGTACAGGCCAGGGGTGGGGTCTGTCCTGCAGCCTTGTCTTCAGGCTGGTGAGCTGGGGTGGGTGGGGGGCTCCTGACACAGTTCCCAGGGTAACCGTGATCGTGGGGATTTGTGTGTGTTCCTAAGAAATGGCCTCTTCCCCATCCACACTTGTTTTTCCCTCATGGAGCTTAAGGATCTCCCTGGCCCCTCCTACTGCCTTCAGGTCAGGTTTAAAAC
This sequence comes from Pteropus medius, assembly GCF_902729225.1. Taxonomy (NCBI): domain Eukaryota; kingdom Metazoa; phylum Chordata; class Mammalia; order Chiroptera; family Pteropodidae; genus Pteropus; species Pteropus medius. Next base: position 891,030 of record NW_024349224.1, on the reverse strand, counting down.
TCCCCCCTCCCCCCTTTCTGGAGGTTCCTCAGCCCATCCAGCAATTATCTGCGGTGATCACTGCTGTCTGGGGCCCGTCCAGGCCTCAGCGGGAGTAAGGAGTATTGGTAGAATATCGTGCAATGATGGGTGTGTCTCAACACTTTTTGTTTACTAGCCCGTTTCTCGGCGCCCCTCCTTCGTGGACTTCCCGCCAAATTTCCTGCACGCTTGTGATATTGTTATAATATCAGGAGTTCCTGGCAGAAAAAGTTCACGTTATCTGTCTACCCCCAGAAATGGCTGCAGACCGTAGTTATGGCTCCGGTAGGGAGAGCAGTCCGTCCGCTAACTAGCCCGTCGGGCCTTCTGACTCTGTCACAAATAGAAGCTGAGCAGGAGCATCGGAGCGGAGGGCGGCGGTCCTGGCTAAAGGAGGAGTGGGCAGCACCCGCCGTGGCACCGTGAGCCACACCTGAGCCACAGAGTGTGGAAGGGTGAAGGGCTTCAGAGCAGTGGGCCACGCTATTTCCAGTAACTGTCACTGCGCATAGGGCCCTAGGAATTAGCGTTTCTGGGGAGGTTCTGCTGCTCATTGAACAAGGAGTCGATGATTTCTTTCTCTCAGGAAAAAAAAAAAACACTTCATTTTAGGGAAGGAAAAAGGACAGTTCCACATTCTTTCTTTTTTTCCTCTTTCTCCCCTTAAAAAAATCGTCAAGCGAGTTGATTTGTGTGGGTTTTATAAAATGGGTCTCTACTTTGTGAAAGTCAAGACCGGTCATTTTCTCAGCTTTGAATTGAAATTTCCAAATGAGGATGAAGCTGTCCACATTGACTTCTTAGAGTCCGAGAGGAGGCTGTTGCAGGGGACCCCCTGAGTGGGGCCTCCAACAGAGCTTAGCCGCTGGGGGACCACAGGGCGTTGGCGGCTGTCACATGGGAATAGCTCTTGCATTTCCCACTGGAAGGCACGTCGTGGTTGTCCAGAGATTGATGGCGACAGGCTTCTGCACATTTAGATGACTTGAAAATTACGCACCTATTCACGGCGCAGTCTCGTCATTTCTCTGTGTGGTTTCATGAAGCTGGACTTTGGGGGTAATACACCTTTTTGCCTGTTAACGACACAGAGTCACACAGTTATCATAGTTCAGCCCAGTGCAACAGCCTTGAGTTACTTCTAGCCGTCATGCTAAGCTCCGTGTAACTGCTTCGTCAAGACCACAGGGAACCTTTGGTCCTTACGTTGGGTCTTTCTTAATGAACAGAAACCCTTTTATCGCAAGTCCACTTACTACATCCATTTGGTTTAATTTTTTGTTTGAAATGCAATTTTTTTTTTATTGCGGTGGAGTCCTGGGCTTTCTGTTCTCGGAACGTAATTTTGCGTAAGGTAGTTGTATTCTTAATGGAACGAGGCGTCGGGTCGGGCGGTTGGGAGTAGTCAAGACGGGTCTCTTGCATCCATCCCTTTCCTTCCTAAAGTCAGACTGATCTTGCTTCCTCAAAACACGATGGACACTCGAGTTACAGGACGCAGCCTTCAGTATTCTGCTTCACAGCTCTGGTCCCTAAGAAGCCACCTCGGGAGCCGAGTGTCTGCGTGCGGCTCGACCCGGTTTATCTGCGAACTGTAGCAGGCCTCCCAAGGCCTGCTCTCAGCGGTTCCCACCCTCCAGCCGCAGACGTGGCCCCCAGCTCCTGCTGGCAGCGGTGGTACCATGACCCCATCGGAGCCAAGGAAGTGCTCCCAGCGCACCGTCCCAGCAAGGGAGGCGGAGGCTGCCTGCCCTCCGACCGCCGTTGGCAGGCACCGGCGTGGTTACTCCGCACGCCAGGCCCAGTAGCGAGGCACGGCAGAGGGCTCCATCCCGACTTGCTCTTCTCGGGACCCTGAAAGTGGCTGGTGGGCTGGGACAGCCACCCTGTACCATACTTTCCAGTGTCCACGATCGTTTGTCATCTCAGTTGTCTCCTGTGTCAACATCAGTGATCTCTTTGCTTTAAAAAAAATGCCAAGAGTGTCACACTCGGCTTCCATGCCGCAGGACTGTTACCTGCCATATCTTGAACAAAATCAATATTTTATAGTTTTCAAAATCAATCATATATAGACAACAGAACGGTGGGTACCAGAGAGGAAGGGGATGGGGGACAAAGGGTAAAGGGGGTCCAATACGAGGTGACGGACGGAGCCTAGACGTGGGGTGTGGAGCGCACAGGGGAGTTCAGATGTCCTGTTGCAAGGCCGTGCTGGAGCATTTGAGGCGTCGCTCCTGGCATGAGTCGTCAGGTGTTTGATGATGGCAAGTTAGTTGAGTCTTAAGTGTCGGCCTTTGGGGCGTGACTCAGGGGTCTTCCGGGGTCTAGGCTCTGTCTCCGTGCGCTTAGTATGACCTGTGACCACTGCTTGATCTGGTGTTAACTGGGCGGATGTTTTCTTTGTTTTGTTTCGAGTTAGGGAAAACTAAAAGTCCCTGTTGTATAATATCTTTGGCTAGTCCTGCAACCAAAGGAAGATGTCGCGTTTGACGTGACATCGTTCTAGAATGGAGAGACTGATTATAGGTGGCACTTTATATTTTTGGTCGTTTATACTTGTGAATGAATGCTTATGCAGTTTTTTTATTGGAAAGTTCTGTCTTCTACTTTTAAGAAGTTTTAAATTGATCATACTTGTTAAACGAATCTTCGAATAGTGACTGAGTGGTCCCACAGTGCGCTTCAGTGGTCACGCCTGTTTTCTTACCGAAGCTGCAGGTGGATTTGTGGTTTTTTTTCGGTGCTGGCTGTTTGCATGTTGCGTTTTGTCTTGCTCCTCCCGCTCAGGCACCTCCTGTGACAATGATAACGTGGAGGATAAAATGCTCCCGACCTTGTAGTTTCCTTGGGTGTCACTAGTGAAACGGACGCATGGGGTCACCCTGCGGCTCTCGCTCGCCACCTCCGTCTTAGTCCAGGCCGGGAGCCACTCTCCAGTGCGAATCACTGGCCGCTCTACACAAAACAGCGAATGTAAAACCGGCTGGTTTACGGCAAACATTTAGAAACATGCTTTTCCTTTCCAGCCGTGGGACAGTAATCCAGTCTGTGAAAACCCCTGCTCCTTGATCCCCACACCTGACAAAGAAGAGGATGAGCTGGTGTGCCCGAGCCCCGGGCACAAGCCTCAGGGCACCAGGCCAGCGCGAGCCCCACCCCTGCCTGTGCTGAAGTAAGCGGGCTACCTGGGCCCCCCGTCCCCCCCGGCGGCGGCGGGCGGTGGTGTGACACACTGACCCCATCTCCTGTTTTCCTGCTTGGTTTTGTTTTTTGTAGCTGGGCAAATCGAGACGAGGTCTGGAAAATCATGTTAAACAAGGAAAGGACATACTTAAGGGACAAGCACTTTTTACAGCGGCACCCTCTCCTGCAGCCGAAAATGCGAGCGATTCTTCTGGACTGGCTGATGGAGGTGAGCTGGCCTCCCCGTTAGTGGGAAGCACTGTTTCTAGAATCCTCTGCAGCCGGGAGTTCGAGCCCATTGCCATTCTGAGTCTCTGAAGGTGTGGCACATACACTGCTTGGTCTAACTTGTCACTTGCATGTGTCCTGAAAAGAGTTTCTGAAGTCTCTTTGCCCCTTAGATGTTTTTAAGTTGATATCGAATTGTCTTTTAATCGAAGTTCCAATAGTTGCAAAGGTTGTCTTTTCCAATTAACTGGAGAAATTGGTAGTTGACCTTGGCTGATTACGTTGCTTTTAGGTGTGCCCAGGGCGGTGCAGGTAATGGCAATTTGACAGCCAGTCTTAGGTTTTAAAACTGTACGAACAAACTTACCTTTAACTTTAAGAGAGCACATTGTTCCTTTTTAACTAACAAAATGTATCGGTCAGATCCTTTGTTGACCACAGTCACGGTTCTCTGCAACAATTGGTCAAAAGAACAAATATTACAAATGGAGATGGATAAATGTTTATTATAGAAAGTCGTATTGTGTGGGGAGCGCACCCCTTTCTGGGGGAGCTGGGGGCGGCTCAGCCGGGCCTTGATTAGGGACCCTTCCTGGACACCCGTAAGCCTTAGGTGGCGAGAGGGGGGCTTTCCTCCGTGCCGTGGAAGGACGGCTCGGCCGGATTGCTTTACGAAGGCGTACACGTGGCGGCTGCATCTGACGACTCCCGATGAGCCACCTGCACTGTGTTCCCTCAGTGCTCATCCCAGAATCAGATCCCCTTCGCCACTGGCCGCCAGCGTGCCTCAGGCAGGCCACTCAGCTGTGAGCCTTGGTTTTCTCCTCGGCATTTTCTGGCAGCTCTTCCCTTGCGGAGCTGGTGCGGACTAGAACTGCGTATGGGGCGGGCACCCGCTGCGCAGCAGGCCCGGGGAGATCGCCGTGTCTCCCATTCTTAGCTCGCTCGCTTCGTCCGTCCCCTGGAACGTCAACGGCTGCATTTTCCCGTGCTGGCGGCCGGCGGGCCTGCTTCGGGCTGCCGACTTGCAGCTGCCCGGCGCAGCGCCTCGTGGCAGCGGTCCCGTCTGCGCGCTCCAGGGGACGCACGGTTCCTTGCCGCGTGGACGGTGTGCGCCCTTCATCCCCGCGCTTCGGCTCCCAAGGCGCTGGGCCAAGAGTCTCCGTTTCATAGAACACAGCTGATGCCGTCTGCTTGAGAGGAATGTGTTTCTCCGAGGTTCGACACAAAACGTCAGTAACACCGTGAACGGTAGAAAAGAACGGTGACCTTTATGTCTTCAGCGGGGCGGCACTGAGTCGCAGCTGGCGGGCAGGCTCGTCTGCGGGGACGCTGCGAGCTGGGCGAAGCGGGCTGCGTTGGTTCCTCGGAGGCCAGGGTCTGGTTTCTAACGTGTTGCTCCATGAGCACGGCTGAGTGGGGCTCGCCTGGACTGTGGAGATCCAGTGACCGCTAACGATAGTTGAAATTCCACGTGTCACTTCAACGCCCCAAAGACTCCCCAAAAACTTAGCTACCGACAGTGTGCTGTTGACCGGGAGCCGGTCTGATGACCAGCGGTCGCTCAGCACGTGTTCTGTGCGCCGTGCGTTACGTGCTGTGATCCAGTAACGTGGCCCAGGGCAAAGAGAACGTGACGATCATGAGGAAAACGTGTCCGCAGCACTGTGCGCGTTTACTGCGCAAACCGCTGAGCACGTGGACCCGCGTGGCTCCAGCTGCCCGAGGGCCACTGCCCTCCGGCGATAACAAAGTTCCCTGGTCGTCTCCGTCGCTGTCCCTGGGCCGTCTCTCCTGGTTCCCCCGGGGAGGGCTTACCTGGGAGGCCCACATGGCAGGCTCACGTGCGTGACGCGACGTGCTGGGGACCTGGGCTCTCACGTGTCCTTGGTCTTCTCAGCCCTGTCGCAGCTGCCCCATGAGTGGGGTCAGCCAGGCAGCGCCTTTGCAGTCGAGACGGTCTGGGACAAGAGAGGTGTCCAGGCAAGAGCCGGAACTAGAACCTAGGCCTGTGAGTTTCCATTTAAAGAAGCTTCACTTTGTTTCGGACGTGACATCATCTCTAAGGAAACGCATGTTCTGGCTTTTTTACTTTCTCCCGCTGTTGCCAGTTGTGACTTTCCTCAAGCCAGAATGAAACCTATAGAGGGTTTTTTTTCTTTGAGAAAATTCCTAGTGTTTTCATGAAAATGTGCTTTCAGCAGGCTGTGAAAACTCGCTCATAAACTATTACAGGACACAGAACGCGTCGTCCTGTGGTCCGGGTCCCCACTTTTCACTGCGTGTGCTTGGGGACAGGGGAGGGAGCCATCGGGCAGGAAAGCAGGTTCTCCTTCCGTTCATTAGTACTGACTTAACCAGAACACACGGCGAGCTTTTTGGTTACTTTTTTCTCAAGTAACTGTTCTACACTTAATATTTTTTCAGGTGTGCGAAGTCTACAAACTTCACAGAGAGACATTTTACCTGGCGCAGGATTTCTTTGATCGATATATGGCGACACAACAAGACGTCGTAAAAACGCTTTTACAGCTTATTGGGATTTCGTCTTTATTTATTGCTGCCAAACTTGAGGTAAATGACTTTCAAATATTCGTTAGGTGGCACATGCTGTTTCTTGAGCTCCCCTGAGAACTGGGGACGAGGTGAACTCCTCGTTTGTAATGGATAGCCTGCGTTTCTCTCATCTGAGGCCCATTAAAGTTAAGACACATGCGGAAAATGCTAGAACTTAGCCAAGAAGAAAGAGAAGCAGTGAGTATATAAAATGCTTAGGTTGTTCAGTTACTTTAAGCTGAAATATTAAACCTTGACCTGAGAGGACTGAGATTTTGGTGTGATTGGAAGGTGAACGGGTCTAACTTGTAAACACGTTGCAAAAAAAAAGTATTGAAAAGGTGAAAATTTCAAAATTATTCCCAATGACTGAAAGTGTCATTGATCGACTGAATGAGTGATCGGCGAGGGGGATGTTTCGCTGCTTCCACAGTCACGGTGGCCTGGGCCGCGGAGTAGCTCGGGTGCCCTCTCCTTCCCTTTCCTAGGCTGAAAGCGCGGTTTCGGGGGTTCGTTGTGAGTTGAGACGGTCGGAGGCGGGCATTTGGAGTAGTGTCTCCCTCCCTTTTGTGTCCTCTCAGGAGATATACCCTCCAAAGCTGCACCAGTTTGCATACGTCACAGATGGGGCTTGCTCAGGCGACGACATCCTCACCATGGAGCTGATCATCATGAAGGTGGGTGGCAGGCAGAGTCCCGGTCCTTCCTGCGTGCGTGACGCCTCCTCCGCGCTCCGTGGCGTGCACGTGGCGTGGTGTCTTCCTGCCGGACACGCTGGCGTGGTGCTCGGCTGCGCTTCGAGCCCCCGGAGAGGACGGGGGAGCAGCAATGTTCTTGTCGCAACCGCGGGTCCCCTTTCTCTCTGTTTTCCCTTAGGCTCTGAAGTGGCATTTAAGTCCCCTGACCATCGTGTCCTGGCTGAGTGTCTACTTGCAGGTGGCCTACCTGAACGACGTGTACGAAGTGCTCCTGCCGCAGTACCCCCAGCAGATTTTCATACAGATCGCAGAGGCAAGTGGCCACGACCTCTGGGCCCGCCGCGCCGCCGGGTCACGCGACTCCACGGCCCGTGTGGCGGCCGCCGGTGTCAGCGCCCTCTTCCTCTCTGCAGCTGTTAGACCTCTGCGTCCTGGACGTCGGCTGCCTGGAATTTCCCTACGGTGTCCTTGCTGCTTCTGCCTTGTACCATTTCTCTTCATCCGAACTGATGCACAAGGTTTCAGGTGCGTTCACAGGTGGATTACACCTGCAGGCCGCTCGGTGGCCTCGGACTGAGCCTGTCGGTCTCCGTCGCAGGGTATCAGTGGCGTGACGTAGAGAAGTGTGTCAAGTGGATGGTCCCGTTTGCCATGGTTATAAGGGAGACAGGAAGCTCGAAACTGAAGCAGTTCCGGGGCGTGCCCGCGGAGGACGCCCACAACATCCAGACCCACCTGAACAGCTTGGACCTGCTGGTCAGTCCCCTTCCTGTTCCCACACGGGTTCCGAAAGCTGCCGACGCCCCGTCCCCTCTCCCTGGGCGGGCACCGGGTGGCCCGGGAGGACTGGGAAAGGAGTCGTGGTCAGGAGAGGCTGCGTCTCAGCGCTGTGCGGAGCGAGGTTTCTTGAGTGTGCCTGGCTGTCTCTCCCTCCCACGCCTCCGCAGGAGGGAGCGCACGGCAGGTCACGCCGAGAGGACAGTCCCCCTCTAACGGCCCTGCTTTCATTCTCGCCCACAGGACAAAGCCCAAGCGAAGAAAGCCATATTATCTGAACAAAATCGGGTCTCTCCCCTCCCCACCGGGGTCCTCACCCCGCCACCTAGCAGTAAGAAGCACAGCGACGGGCAGGGGACCGCATGACACCAGCCTCCTCCAAAGACAGTCGCGCGTCCGGGAGTGGCTGTTCCAGGCCCTCGCCTGTCCGCCCCATGGGCCGCGCTAGCCTCTCGGACTCAAGAATGGGAGGGCACCCCTGCGCAGCGGAGGCGTGTCTGGGGGTGTCGTCGGCGGGGACGAGTGCTCTCACGGGACGCTCGGGCTTTGCAACGAGCGGGTCAAGCACACCGGCCACCTCCTGACACCAGAGCGAGCTCCAGGGGCTGCCAGGGAGGCCGCCGCTGGGCTCGCTCCCCTGTTCACATGGGTGACAGGCGACACCAAGGCCTGCTGCGCCGGCCCCCTTCGGGAGTTCGCACTGGGTCCCATACGTTGAGCGGAGCAGGCGGTCGGGGGCCTCACGATGCGGGGCCCGCACCCCACACGGCTGGGGCCCACCCGCCCACTGCCAGTTGACAGTGTACAATGCCTTTTATGAACTGTTGTTTTCTAAGTGCTGCTACGTCTATCCATTTTTAATAAAGGTGGCCCTGTCCTCGAGACAGCTGGCTTTACGAGCCGTGTCGTGATTTAAGTTGCAAGTCGGCCTCGCGTGTGTCTGTGTCCAGGTCTCATCTAGCTTCACCCCTCTTGAAGCCCAAGTCTTTGAGAACATATGTACATGTAAGAGAAAATGTTTGAAATGCGCTTCGGGGGGGCCTTGCCTGCCCCCCAAGGGCCCCTGAGCTGCGGCTGAGGTTCCCAGCCGGCCTTCCTCACCCGGGGCCTGCATGGCGCCCTCCCCACAGCTCAGCCCCGAGAACTTGCTGACTTTGTGGCCTTAAACTGTGCTTTGAAGAGGAAAATGCAGTGTGAACTTACATGCAGCCGAGGCCACCGTGTCAGTGCTTGTGCCTGACCAGCGACAGCATCGCTGGGTATCCGGTGGCCGGGCGGGGTCGCTGTCTGCTTGATGGCCTGGCGTGTGCAGGTCATGGGCATTTCGTTGAGCTGTCCCAGCGGTGGCCTCGTCCAGTCTTGACCCACTTTCTCACTGCTTCGGCGTGTGTACGAGTTCGTAAAACCGAGGCTCAATGAGCAAACGAATCCCACTGATTTTCTACTTGACATTTTATCTCAAGAAAAAAGATCTGAAATCGAAAAACAGCCATTTCAAATCCGTGTCACATTTATATGAAGCTGGAGAGCAGCCGTACTTTTTAACATTGTGATATGATAGTTCTGGCAAATTTTAATAAAGTTCCCAAATGCGTTACAAATCCACATGTAATGGTGTTTAGTCAGATGATACTCCTAGCTAATTATTTCTTCCATCTCAGGCAGTGATGCTGACCTTAAAAAGTAGTGAATTTCTCATCGTGATCATTTGCAAGTGACTTGCAAAAATCCTAAAAGTGGTTAATTTACATTTGACATTTTCTATGCAAAAACAAGGCGCTTAAAAAATTTCCGCTTTCTAAGTTTCATTAAAAGTTCGATATCTTGACAAATGGGAGGTAACGCTGGTTAGAAAGTGAGTTCGAGGTAAATACTAATAGACCGTTTGGCAAGCCATCACGTAGAATAACCGACTGTGATGACGCTGCCTCATACGTAAAATTGTCGGAAGGCTGCGTTTCTGGAAATCTGTACTTATTGTAAGTGGCATTGTTGCCATGGGCAGCTCTTGATATCCGTGCTAACGAAGAGTAAGTCCCAACGGATGAGTGAAGTTTATAGTAATCTGTGTTTTCTGCGGCCCTGCCGGAAATTCCGACAACCGCTGGTAAGTGAAACTCAGTTTCCCCTCCAGAGGAGGCTTTGTCCATCCGCTAGTGTACAATCGGGCCCTCACGGGTCCACCGGATCTGCCCAGGGGACAGCCAACGGACACCTGGGGTGGAAATGGCAGATGTGGTGAGCCCGGGCGACAAATGCTCCAAGGCAGAGGTGTGTGAGCAGGACCCAGAGAAGGTGGCGATGCGGTCCTCGTAACCCTCGGGTCAGAAGTGGAGACACTGAGCAACAGTGTAGACACGGGGTGAGGCAGGCAGAGCGCCCATGTCAGCTCACGCCCGGCCACAGGAGCCACCCCTAGACCTCACCAGGGCTCCTCAGTCTGTCCCCAGTACCTGAGAACGGAAAGGCCTCGAGGTGGTGGGGACCAAAGGGTCTCTGGAGCTGCTGTCCCACGTGGGGCGTGGACAGCTCACTGTTCATGCCAGGTGGGGATTCAGGGCTGCTGAGGTCCCTGTGACTGTAAGCACTGGAGGCACATTCATTGCGAAGCACCATCCCATGCTGGGCTCACACTGACGCCACCTGTTCCTCGGGCACCGGAGGCCGTCACCCGGACCTGGGACCCGCTCTGCCACTTCCCGGTGTGGTCTCGGGCACCGCTCCTTAGGATCTGGAACTCGGAGCGAGACGTATTTCTATCCTCCAACTCAGACATGGAAGAGACGAGGTTACGGGGGCGAAATTCAGCCCCGGCTCAGAGCAGCGACCGGAAGAAATCAGATCCGATCGCGCCTGGTCGTATTTGCCCGGTCGTGCATTTTCCTACCACGTTTTGAAATTCGAATCACATTTATACCTTGGACATTGTTAGAAGACTATTTTTATCCCTGCTGTAATCATCTAATTTGCTGATTACGGGTCTCAAATTGCCACAGAGAACTCAATTTTTGAAAGAATTGTCCTGTTTGATCAAATATGTTATTCAAGCAATGCAGTCATTTGTTCCACAAGGTTACCTGCCAGGCAGAGCTAACCAGGAGTAATAGCATTAGAGCCTGTACTTAAAATCAAGCATTAGCTAATCTGCCTGCGACAATAGAGTCTTAAATATAATTTGCGGCAGATACTTCAGTTCCTGTGCTGACAGGCAATTGCATTTTGCATTCAATGAGCATAGATTTTTCATACCTCGTCCCTATTCCGCGTTTGACTCCAGAAGCCTCCGATGGCTTACCAGGCTGTTTCCCCAGAGCCCCAGACCGGAGGGCAACGGTGTCCTTTATCGAATCGACACTCCCTCCCCCTATCCCCAGCCATTTTTCTGGTCACTGCCAACACCAAAAATTGTGTAGCATCTGATTTGTGCAGAGATGTTCAAGTCGGATACTGGCCTCCCTAGCGCGATGCCCGAGGCACGGTCCCGCAAGCCTCTGCCGTGTGGGAGGCGCTGCCCGTGCTGGGGAGCAAGGCTCACCGGGTGCGGTGGGAGAGCTCAGGTGAGGCGAGTGGAGAGGGAGGCTGTCAGGTTCTCCCCAGCAGCCAACAGAAGTGTCACGAACAGGGCGGAGGAAGGAGGGAGACTGGGGACAGAAGCCCCATGGGAGGCACAGCAGGTATACTGGACACTTCCAAGAAGGCTGCCCCAGAAGCAGGAGGTGGGGGGCGGGGGGGAGATGGGGCTGAACCTGGGAGGGATAGGGTGACTGGGGACCTAAGGGCCCCTGGAGCGAGTGCCGTGTGTTCCTAGGTTGCCCACTGCTCCGGGCTGCACCAGCACACACAGGGGGCCCTGCACACCAGGGACAACAGCCACGGCCACCGCCCGAGCTGCTCCTCTCTCATGAGCGTTTTCGATGCGTGACCCCATTTGGTCTGCCCTTCATTTTATGGGGTAAACACTGTCATGCCGCCCCCTTTCCACAGCAGAGTCCCTGGGCTTGGAGAAGTCAAGCAGGTGCCCAGGATCACACTGGGAAGTGACAGAGCAGATCCGGCTCCAGGTGACTTCCTCCAGTGCCCACGGAAGGAACGAGGTGAGCGCGGGCCCAGGACAGGGCGGTGTCTGTGGGAGGGAAGGCTGCGCGGCTGGCTGTGTGTGGCCGACAGGCTGCCCTGCAGGCCGGAATCGCTGTGGCCCCGGAGAAGCTGGGCTGGCGGACACTTGGGAGGGCCCTCTGGAAAGCGTTTTGGATGCTGCGCACTCCCGTCGCTGCCCCTTTGCCTTCCTCCCTGCCTCCCCCTGCCCCCGCCGCTCAGGCGCTTTCCCGTGGCACCAAGAGGCAGAACGGGCCTGTTTGTTCCCTGGGCCTCCAGACTCCAGATGCAGCTCTGAGCCCCTCCTCACACACCAGCCCCTGCTGCTGGGACCTTTGTGACGGGGTCTCTGTCTCCTCTTCTGCTGCATCCAGGTAGCACACACTGTCCCCACCGAGGCCACCAACGACAGCCATGTGGCTAACCTAGCGGGTCCCTTCCACCTTCATTGACCAGGCCATCTCAGCCACAGCGCTCTGCAGGCCCCCTTCCCGCCGGGAACTTTCGCCTTCTCTTGACTCCTCCCAACCCCCCACTCCCGCACACCAGGTAGCATTCCTTCCAGGCCCTTCTCTGCCCAGCATAAGGTGAAGGAGCCACAGGTGCATTGCCCTCGACCTGCTACCCCCGGGCAAGCTCACCTCTCACGTGGATGTCCCCTCACTGCCCTGCCAGGCTTCACACCTGCAGCCCCACCTGCAGCCCCACCTGCAGCATGCCTCTCCACCTGGCATGCGCCACACCCTTCACCATCTTCGAGGAAAATAACGCCTTCTGGCACCTTCTATGCTCTCGTGGAGATGGGAACCGGCAATACAAAATAAACACGAGAACCCCTCGATGCACAAGTCGCCAGGGAGAAGCAAGGTAAAACGCTGAGACCTTTCGCTCCCATCGGATTGGCAGAAAATAATACGGTGATCACCATGGACCCATCATCCAGCTTTGCCACACTGGCTTCGGGTCATTTTTTTTTTGAAGCGATACAATATTAGACACAGTCAAAGGCCCCCAGTCTCCCTCCCAAACCCCGTAATCGTCCCATCCTCCCCAGAAAAACCGCCGCACTGAGGGCAGTGCCGATGGTCCCCACACATACTTTTAGATTTTCATCATTTATATCTGGATCCATAAGCAGTAGATTTACAGAAAACAATCCTTTGGGTGTTTTAAAACTTCACATAAATGGAATCAAACCTTACGCATCATCATAGTGCTTTATTGCTATTTATTGCAACATTATTTTCGAGATTTACTCCCGTCAGTACAGGTGGGGTTGGTCTATTCATTCTAACTGTGGTGGGGTTTCCTCTGTGTGAACATGCCACGATGTATCTATTCGGCCCCATGCCGGCCCGCGAGTAGGTTTCTGATGCGTTTGCCACCACGAACAGCGCTGCCATCGACATGCTGTTTCATGGGTGTGACATACGTGTGACTCCTCTAGAGCATGTTTCCAGGCGTGGGATAGCCATGTCGAAGAGCGCATGCTTTTGCCCCTTGTCTGGACGTGGTCAGGGACTCCCCACATCATGCCGATTTCAACCCCTCGCTGGGAGTATGAGTCTCTGCCTCCTGCATCTGCTCCCACACTTGGCACCACCGACTTCGTTGCCCACTGAAATGGCTATTATTTAACTGGATAGGTTTTTCTCTGATTATGAAAGCGGAGCGTGTTTGTTATAAGAAGTCAGAATACTACAAACACAACATGGAAACGGAAAATCCCCCAGAGATGCCGTTCTTAACAGTTTGGGTGATAAAACTGTGTAGATTGCTCAGGAATTTTTTCTTTGCATACACTAACATATGAATAAATAAAAATATTTGCTATTTTTCTGCAGGGCTGTTTCATCCAATTGTATCATCTCTAAGTGGTTTCACGTGCACACGCATGTACAAACGCACTCTCTTTTTGTTATTGTTCGGTGATTGCCCGCCAATTGATTTCATTGCTTAGCACGTAATTTCAGAGCCTGGCACATAACAGGTGCTCATTAAAGATTTGCTCTGTGAATGAAAGGATAGATGGATCAATTCTGTCCTGCATTGAACTTCTTATTTTTCCATGCCCAGAAGCAGACAGGCTATCTTCCACTTGCAAAAATCAACATTAAGATTGAAAAGCAAGGCATTCAGAGAAATGGATCAGGCCCCTGTGTCTAGTGTTTTTCTGAGGGAAGGAGCCACACACACCATTGAATTCCCATTCCTGGAAGGGCTGTCAGGGCGGCTGACCCGCGTGAACCGGGCTCCATACATCATCACACAGACAGCTGGCCAGACAATCCATCTCCCGGACTGCGACCGACCAGCCTGGCAGTGCCACCCCTTCCTTAGAAGAAGGCAGAATCCGAAGCGAACGTCTTCCAGCAGCACAGCCTGAGTCATCCAGAAAGTCGTGTGTCCCTTGGCATGAGGTGCTGATGGCCCGGCGAGCTTGCCCTGAGATTCTGCGTCTGCTCGTCCTATCAGTGGTGATGGTGGTGGGGTCCCCGTGTCAGTCCGGACGAGGTACAGGACGCCTGCCCGTCGGGGCTGCAGGGCCGGTGCCGCTGTGGGGTTTCGTTGTGTTTGGGCCGCAAAGGGGCTTAGGCACACGCAATCCAACCTTTGTGACTTAGGAGAGGTCACACGGGCCTCCGTGGGGCAGCACCCACCACCTGCCGCGAACCTGTGCCCCGAGGCCCGCTTGCGGCTCCCGCCCTACTGAGCCTCACCTAGGTGCCGCGGAACCTCTTGGGCAGACATGTGTTCCTCCCGCCTGGACGCCGTCAAAGCTGGGAAGCGGCACAGGTCCGGAGGGGAGAATGTTTCTAGAAGAGTGGCAGGCGGGCATGTCTGTCTTAGAGGGTCTGGTACTCGGACAGCGCTTCGGCCCGAGCCGAGCTCTGCACACACCTGGCTCCTATGGGGCCTTGAGCTTCAGACACCTGGGTTTACGGGATCTGTGGGGCTTTCCAGTCACCCCTTCCTTGCTCTGGGCCTCGGCTTCCCCGTCTGCCCCTGGACAGAGAGGCCGTGTGTCGCGTCAGCATGCATGGGGTCAGTGCCACCTCCCGGGTTAGAGCTGCTTTCTGTTTCTCTTCCGACTCCCACCGTCCAGGTGGTGACGAGAGACGAGAGCGTGGGGCGTTTTCAGGTTTGGGTCACACTTTAGGGAGCTCCCCCGCTTCCTGTCATGCAAAGGTTTCATTTCTCTAGCTGTCAGGAGGGAGGGGGCGGAGTCAGACTGGCAGGACCAGAAAGCAGGTGCCTCTGGTCCTCTAGGCCTCCTGGTGACCCTCAGGGTGACCTCTGACCCTCAGCCCATAGAGGGCATGCCAAGGCCAGAGCTGGGGCAGGTGTCATTTCAGGACTGCTCCCCTGAAAAGGTCCCCCACCCGGGGGCTGGCGCCTGGCCCTGCTGGGTGGGCCTGGACGTGGTCCTGGGCGGGAGGGAACCTGGATCCCCTCGGAGCCTCAGCCTGGGGGGACAGGCTTTGTTCTTCCTTGAATGGAACCCTGTGCCGTGCTGCTGGCAGACCCTCCCCCAGTTCTGTCCCCAGACAGGGAAAACGGAGGCATCGGCAGACAAATTGCAGTTGAAACGTTGAGTCCGCGCCCACGGTAGTGATTTCTGTGGGGCTCATTTCAGCGACGTCTGGGGGACCTGAGCGATGGCGGTCCGCAGCTGGGATGGCTGCAGACGCCAATAAAGAACTCACAGGAGGCACAAAGGCGGCTGGGCGGGCTTATTAATTATATTTCTTTTATCCCCATCACAATGGCCCGTCAGTAATCTATCCTGAATGTGCTCAATCGATGCTAATGATTTCATCCTTTTGTTTCTGTTAAAAAAAAAAAAAAGTTCTGTCTGCCCAAGCTAGTGAGCCCCCGCGTGAGCCCGGAGCCCAGCTCTGCCCTGGAAGCCTCATCCGGGCTCCTCTCCTGTCCTCTCTGTCCTCGGCTCTCCCTGGCCATGCCAACAGCAGCCCTGCCTGGCAGTGGCCGTTTGCTGGATTCCCAGGCCCTGCCTCCCCATTCCGCTTTGGAACAATCCCACGTGAGACACTCCGATGTGGGCAAGGCAGCCTCTCTTTGGTGGAGTCACAGGCCCTGTGCGTGTGTGTGCGCACGCATGCGTGTGTGTGTGTGTGTGTAGCAGTATTTCAGAGCCAAGGACACTTCTTGGTGTATCTGAAATCACATTTCTCACCTAAGGTTTCTTTTTGGAGGAAGAGAAGAAAAATGGGTTATGGGCTGCCTTCTCCCCACGATCCCTGTCTGTCATTGCTAGATTTTATTATTTGGCATAAATTAGAAAAGGGGGCACAGCAATGACTGCAGGAGTCATGGGTCATTCGCCCACATCTGTCATTCCTCTGCCACCCCAGAACCCCGGGGGACTGGTTGCGAATGGCACCGAAAAGTTCCCAGAATGAAATGTGCTGACCCTCAATATCCTCTCCCTCCCCCGGCGTGCCCCTCAGGCGTGCTCCCGTCCGGGGCAGCTGCACACCGGGCCCAGGAGGGGGGCCCAAGGAAAGCCTCCAGTGACAAACGGTGTTCCTGCTACACACGAGCAAGACAGGCACACATACTTGACACTCGTGCTACCCCTGGGACCCAAGCTCGTGAGCACGGGGTGTGCGGGGTGGTACAGATGCCGGGGACAGCCGTCAGTTAAAATCTGAGCCCCATGAGGGACTGTCACCTGGGGCACCCCAGAACAGGCTTTCCTCCTGCCCCCATTTCACACTGACACGCCCCCACCAGGCAGCCCTGGTGTGCGAGAAGAGCTCAGAGGGGTCCCAAAGTGGCCACCTCCACCTGCGGCCCAGACAGAGGGTTCTGGAATTTCCGAGCCGCTGAAAGTGGGTCCAGGGGCACAGGCCGAGGGTAGACGTGTAACTGCAGTGCACTGAGGTAGTCGGGAGGGACAACGTGACCACAGAGGGGTCACAGCTTCTCCCACACGCACGCCCTGGCAACCCCCTCCTCTACCTGCCTCCCCGCCCTCCAGCCCGCCTCCTCCCAGGTAGTGGGGACCAAACTGCACAGCGGGCGGCCCGGGCCCCTCCTGGCACCCTTGGTGGAGCCAGGGCTGGGAAGACCGTTGCTGAGAATGTGGGCGATGCTCGGGGGGAGGCCCCACGTGCTCACTCGCCCCGGCAGCTGCTGGCCCCTGGCACACTCCGCTGCTACAGAAATATCAGCATTGCCACCCCGGCTCCTGGAGAGAGTCTCAGGCTGACAGCCTGCAAAGCAAGCCCACATTTGAGTTTCATCTACGAATCCCGGTTTCCTCAGACAAGCTCCAACCTGCACAGATGGCCCCTCACACCACGGAGTAAAAATACCAAAGCCTGCGATTCTGGGCCTCCCTTTTTCTCCGGGCAGATGTGCTGCTGTGCATTCGGGGGGCGCTCTGCCTGCACCCTCTCCTCGTACGTTCTCACCCCTGCTGGTGTGCTGGCAGGGAGCACCCAGGCCCCTCAGGGTGCGTTCTTGGAAGGGTGTCTGCGGTGCCTGGGCCTTTGGAGTGTGTGGGGGTCCGGAGGGGTGTTGGAGTGAAAGCTCGTCCCTCACTCGACTGCCCAAGACTGGCCATCTTGTCACCCATGAGATGGTCCCGGGAAAGGGGCGAGGCGTGGGGCGAGGCCTCAGGTAAGGTCATAGTAGAAGCCGGGGCAAGGGGCTGCATGCGGGCCAAGGGCAGGGGGCAGGTGAGAGCGAAGGGAGCTCTGGGGGCTCCTGGTTTTTTGAACACCACCCCCAACCCGTCAGCCCCAGGAGCTTCAATGACCCATTAAATTCTTACCACCAGTGTTCACTGAGAGCGTCTATGCCAGGCCCTGGGGATACAGTTATGCACAAGGCACACAGTCAAGGTCATCTGTGGCCTGGGTGGCCACAGACTCTGATCAAGAAGGCCAGAGTAGGGGGCCAGGAGAGAGACCAGAGGAGGCAGGAGCCCCCTGCCAGAGACACTGTGGGAGACAGCTGTAGGCAGGAGCCACCTCTGATGAGCCATGTGACCTGGAGTCCCAACTGTGGGAGCAGCACCCCGCTCCCGAGGTCAGCCTACCGCCAAACTCCCAAGTTTCCTCTCTGCTGTGTCCTAGGTCACCCTGTGTCTTGGCTTCCACCTTTCTCTTCCTCAGATAAGCACCTGTGATCCTTCAACCTGCTCTGGAGGAAAAAGGCAGAGCTCAGAGGGCCCTCACTAGCCAGAGCCCCAGGCCAGGGCCCCCGTGCACAAAGCCTGCTCGCCCCGGAGAAGACCACCCTGGGTAGACTCGCTGTCTCTCACAGAGCAAGGTCCAACACACTGCACTGAAGGGAGGCTCCCGACAGGTGTGGCCGTTGGTCCTGGGACTGAGGTGGGGCAGAGGAAGCCACTCTATCAGAGAGAGACATGCTGGGGCTGGCCAGTAGGTAAGTGAGCCGGGAGGAGGCACGTAGGAGGGTTCGGCTTCTGGCCGCCACACGGGCCTGTGTCACTGCCCTGACCTGTCTCAGTGAACGCATCAGGCTAAGTTGCCGTTTGAAGGCGCCTGCATGGAAAATTCCATAAAACAGATCTCGGGGGAAGAACTGGGGTCAGGGGTTGGGACGGGGTTCAGACAGCAGAAAGGTGCGAGGCCCCCAGCCCGCACACCCCTGACAGTGTGCAGGCGCTGTCTTCCAGGCATTAGTCTAGTCATTTAATTCGCCCACAACCCCATTTTAGAGAAGAGGGAGGTTCAGAGACTTGCAGGAGGTCACATGGGTGGGGGGCGGGGAGACTGGCTTCGGGACCCAGGATCACACCGCAGGAGGAGCCCAAGCTTGGTTAATCACGGTGTGAACCCCAAACCCAACTAAGGGTCAGGGCCCAGGTATCTATCTGCCCCCGGGACCACGGTCCCCAGGGCCGCCAGGCCTGGAAAGAGCGCTCCTCTGCCCCCCACTGCCCGGGCCCCCGCTTCCTGTGGCTCCTCAGCACTCCGCCCTACCCTCCCAGGCCACTCCGGCCACCGACCCCGCGTGCGGGCCTCCAGGCCACGCGGAGGATGGAGGGGGAGGAAGAGGAGGAAGCGGAGGAAGTGGGGGGGCGGCCTGGGGAAAGGTCGCCTGCGAGCAGGAGCCGGAGAGCGCCCTGGGCGCCGCCCGCTGCAGGGGACCGGAAGAGACAGGCGGGTCCTGGAGAGGGTCCCTCGCGGGAGCGGCGACGCGGGGCCAGAGGCCCCTCCAGCTCTACGCCAGTCACGCCCGGGCGGAAGCTATCGCGACGACTGGGCGGGCGCCGCCCTGGGTCTGCTCTGGAGGCGGGCACCGCTGTCACCCCGTCGCGCAGGCGGGCAGCGCGGGCCTCCCCGCGTGTCCCAGGGCAGGCCCGGCCGCGAGCGCGGAAGCGGGACCCCGGGAGCGGGACCCCGGGAGCGGGACCCGGCCGCGCGTGTTCGGAGCTCGAGCGCGGCACTTCTGGCCACGTGGTGCGGGGCGCGTTCGTCCGCGCTCCTGGCGCGGCTCTGCCCATCCGTCAGGCGGCACGGTGCGCGCCTCGCCCGCCTGTCACAGGTTTACTACGTCCCCAGCGGCAGGGCGCGGCGGGAGAGCCGACCTCCGCGCTTGCCCCTCAGCACGGTGTGCGCAGAATGGGGGAACCGAGGCTCCGCGGGGCTCCCGCGGCCTCCGGCCCGGCTCCCCTCCCGCCTCCGGGGCGCGCGCAGACGGCGCGCAGCAGCCCGCCAGCCTCCCGGCACCGCCTCTGCTCCACGTGCGCGTGTTTACCCACGTGACTCGGCCCCGCCCACGGCCCCGCCCCGCCCCGCCGGAGCGCGCCCCGCGGAAAGGGCGGGGCCGGGGTGGACGGAACCGGGGTGGGCGGAGCCTCCTCTGCGCAGGCGCACCGTCGGGGCAGCCCGGAGGAGCAGCGGGTTGCGGTCACCTCCGCGGCCTGTGCGCGTGTCCTGGAGCCGCTGGAGTCAGGTACGCGGGTCGCGGTGTGCGAGTTCCTGCTCCCGGGAGACTGAGCACGAGAAAGCTCAGACCTTCGCCGAAGGGCGCGTTCACTCCCAGGGTCCTCTTCCGTTTGGGCCGAGCTACTCCTTCCTCCTTGGTACTTGTCCCCTTGACACCCTCGGTCCGCCCTTCCTACTGTCCGTCCTCGGCGTCCTGCCCCTCCAGTGTGGGTGCCGCACGGCGTGAGCCTGAGACGCGCGTCCTCTCCCCCGTTTTAACTCCCACCCGAGTGTGGGTAATCGTGACAGTTTTTGCAGTGGCTAACCCATATGTACCAGGCACTTTTCTAAGTACTTTGTGAACATCCGCTAATACCACTTCGGAGCCATCACGCCTAGGTCTTTAACCCCTGGCCCAGACCACTACCCTGAGCTCAGTCTGTCAATGCAGATGCGCACCAGATCCCTTGCTGAAGTTAGCAAACATGTCTGATTTGGAGCCCACCTTCCTTCCCCATATCTGTTTACCCCCGGATGTCCCCTCAATGAACGGTGTCACCATGCACTCAGCCAGGCATCCAGCCCCTAAACAGGCTTCCGCCTTGACTCCTCACTCCAGAATCTAATGAGACCCAGAATGCCATCTAGGTATCCCCCAAATCTCTGCTACACTCATCTCCGCGGCCCCAGGTGGGACTGCGTCATCCTCACCTAGCCGTCCTCAGCTGTTCCCAGTGGAGCCCTCGTCCCGCCTCTCTGTCCTCCATCTGGCCTTCAGGTACAGCAATCCGCCCCAAAGGCAGATTTCTAATGACCACGAGCACCTGCTGTAAGCATTGAGCTAAAACCCGAATCTCTTCATCCTTTTCAAAAGTCAGAAAGACGACAAGGAAGCTCGCTGGCCCTGCCAGTGTTCACCATGGTACTTGAGAGTCCCGGCCAATGCAAGGTGAGAAAACTGAGTGAGGTGTGAGGATCAGAAGCAAAAAGTCAGTATAGTTATTGTCAGATGAGCATCAGCATGGGAAATGAGAGTTGACAGACGACCTAATACGAGAGTTTAAAAAGGGGTAGCTCATGTAAGATCAGAATATGGAGCCGATATGGGTTTCCCTGCAATAATAATACTTTTCTTGAAAATGTAATAAAAATAAGATATCCTGCACGTTACTGAAATATGTAGGAATTAACCTAATGAAAATTGCACAAGATCTTTAAGGAGGTAAGTCTAAAACTCAAAAATACAGATTTTTAAAAAAAGATTTGAATGCACAGATGAATAATGGAAAACGTCTTAATCTTGAAAGAAAGTAAATTCGCCACCAAATGATCTATATATTCAATGCAATTCCAGTAAAAATTCCAGCCCAATTGTATTGGGATTGGGAAACTGGTTCTACAGTGCGTGTGGAGGGATAAAGATCCATGATCCGTTAAGACAATTTTGAAAAAGAACAAAAAGAAGGTCTTGTTGTACAGGCCTTAAAACAGATTACACAACCACAGTAATTGATGTGATGTTGGTACAGAAACAGATAAGTGCAATAGTTTGGAGAGTTCAGAATATTTCATGTACAGATGGTTAACTTGGTATGTGATAGAGATAAAATCACAGATGACTAGAGAAAGGCTAGATTATTTAGTAAATGGCACTGGGAATACTGACTTTCTATAACAGAGAAAATTGGATCCCTACCTCATACCATATACATAAACTCCGAATAGATTAAATCTCTAATTATTAAAAGTTGAAGAATAAAGGCAATAAGTCAGAACGTAGGATACTATTTCTGTGATAGGACAGGATCTATCATGACCTCCAAAGCTGACTCTACAAGGAGGAAAACTGTATCTGACCACATCGCAATGATAAATGCTGCTTTACTGTAGAAAAAATGAACATATTAGCTGATAAGCTGGGAGAAGATATCCTCCATGTCTTAAACCAACAAAAGGCTGTAGCTAGAACAATCAAGGAACTTCTGAAAATCAGTCCAAAAAAGAAAGGAAACCTAATTAAAAATAATAACAATAATGGGCAAAGGATACGTCCAGGCCATTCCCGGAAGGAGAAATCAGAATGGCGAAGGCGAGCAAAGAGGCTCATCCCCACCGGTGATCAGAGAAAGGCGACTAAGGAGCGAGGTGCCACACTGCCCCCATGCGGCGACGCAGCTCAGCAGGTCGGGCGGGAGCTTGTGCGTTCTCGCTGCTGCTGATAGCAGAGCCGTAGCGTCCCCCACGAGGGACCCGGACGAGCACTATTTGGTAAATGAAGATACCGACCTTCGTGGAGCATAAGATCGCCCAGCGCCTGGCCTCAAGAAGGTGGACTCTTGGCGAATAAAGCTGAGAGCAAGACAAAAGGACTCCGATCCACTTTCTCAGAGTGAGCCAAGGCCCGAGAAGACGTCTGCACCTGCCTGGGTGTCTGGACCTTCCTCACTGGGCCTCCCACCCTTCCGCCAGGAGGTGCATGTGGACTTGGCGGGGGAGAAAGTTGGCAGGTGCCCTGCGAAGGATTAGGCATAGTTTCACTTTCATATAAGGAGGCAGAGGTCAGCGGGTGCAAGAATTTGGCCCAGTGTCAAGGCAGAAAAGATTTAGAGGGCCGAGGTTGGACTTTGGAGTGCAGACACATGGGTTCTAATCCCTCCTCTGCTTTCTGGAGACCTGAACTTGGGCAGAAAGCCCAGCCACAGTGAACCTCGGTTTTCCTCCTGGTGGGGCGGGGAATAAAGATAAAGCCTCACTTAGAGCCGGCGTCAGGAGTCAAAGGAGAGAAGGCATCTGAAACCAGCTCTCTCTCTCCCTGTCTCTGGCTCTGTCTCTGTCCCAGAATGAACAGACGGGGACTCCCATCCTTCGGGAATCTTCACCCACTTTTCTAATCACCAGATGGCAGTCTGGAGGCCTTTTAGGAGAAGCTTGGAGCCAGGGAGCAGGGAATGCACCTCGTAAGTGGCAAATGAAGGCATCAGGTCCCGATGGTTCAGGTGGGGATCCCTCCTGGCCTCAGGTATGGGTGGAGCTTTGAACCAGTAGTATTTCGGGTGGTGCCCAGCTCTGGAAGCTGTGGAGCAGCCTTCTGCCGGAGGAGGGCGGTGCTGGTAAGCCTTCACCTCAGCCGCCAGTCCGGCATCAACGCTGTGCCGTGTGGACCACGGCAGCTGTGTAAGGAGTCTTGAAATCAGGTGCTGAAACTCTTCCAAATTTACCTTTTTTTTTTAAGTAAGTGGCTGTAGCCATTTTAGTCTTTTTCATTTTTATACAAAATTTAAAATCGGCTTGTCATACCAAAAAGGCCACTGGAATACAAACTGGGATTGCATTGAATTTAGAGATCAATTTGGGAAGAACTGACATTTTAACAGTATTGAGTTTTTCGATCCACGAACACGGAGTCTATCCCCATTTACTCAGGCCTTCCTTATTCTCTTTCAACAGGATTTTATAGATTTAAATGTACAAACCTTAAACGTAATTTGTTAGATTCACCCTCAGTATGTCATTTTTAATGCCATTTTAAATAGTATTGGTTATAAAATTACAGTTTATAATTTTGGGGTATATTCTGAGGGATTTTCTGCATAGACAGTCATGTCTTCTGTGACTGCAGTTCGTTGTAGGAATCCCTTTCCGATCTGCATGCCTTCTGCTCCTTCCCCGTCGGGTTTCCCTGGCTAGGACTTCCAGCGCTGAATATGAGCAGCGAGGGGACCCTCCCTGCCCTTTCTGGATCTCAAAAGAAGCATTCCTTCTTCCCCGCTCAGGATGACGTTAGAGGCCTGTCGAAGACGTATCAGATTGAGGAACTTCCTCTCTATCCCTTGCTTGTCGAATCTGTCTCTCTTTGTTTTGAAGTGTGAGTAGGTGTTGAATTTTTTCAAATGTGTTTTCTGCTTGCATTGGGATGATCATGAAGTATTTCTCCTTTATTCGATTAGAATGGTGAATCCGTTAATTTTTGCATTTTAAATAGAATTTCTGAGATCAAGCCCACTTTTACGTATTTCTAGATTTGATTTGCTATAATTTCATTGTGGATTTTGCAGCAGTTTTCAAGAGGGATATTGGTTTGTGGTGTGTGCATGCGTGCATGTGTCTCCTTTGATCCCAGATTTTGTGGGCTTCAGTTACATTCTCCTGTGCCCAAAGAAGGGGGAATATGTTTCTCAAAAGAGAACTTATAAACTTGATGGGGCCCATTGTTCTGGGAGAGGAGGATGAAGGGGGCCTGGTATAGTCCGGTAACTGTGGATGAGAGGGACAAATGGCCTTCTTAGCGGATGCCAGCAAGTGTAGATGTCTCAACCATAACCAGTGGGTTTCTCTCCACACATAGGATGATGACATCAGTTTTTTTTTTGATGCTGTTTCTTATAGTTTTTATCTATCTCCTGAGACTATCTTTTTATTTATTATGAGCATATTTTCCATTATGTTCATTGCATACTTATAATAGCTGCCTTAAAATGATTGTCTATTAATTTCAACTTCTCCACGTTGCTTTATGTTTGGTATCCATTGATTGTCTTTTCTGTAGGTTTGAGTCCTGTTTTGGATTTTGTCCTGGTCATTGTGATGATATGAGGACTTGTTAAAGTCCTCTGAAGAACGTTGATTTTTTTTTTTTTTTAAGCAGAAAATGAACTCAGTTCAACTCGCATTATAAACTTTCTCCTGTGGATGATGGAAGCAGAAATCTCAGTTAAGAATTTTCAGCTGTAGCTGGGCTACTGGGTGACGGCCTCACTCCTGTGTGGTTCTGGGGTTGGCAAGAGGTTTGGGCATTTTTTACACAGATTTGGAGACCTCGTTCTATGGTGCTCTTGCTCTCTTTTTCTGAATTTTCCCAGTCACCTTTCATTTGCTATCATCGCCCTGACCCCTGGGACTTCAAGCCAGTGGGACTTGTCTATCCAAAGTTTTCTCTCCAAGCTTTAGTTGCCCTATGTGGGGCCGACCGGGGCCTGCCTTCCGGCAGAAATCTGTGACAGTGGGAAACTTGAGCTGTTCCCTTCCGCCAAGTCCTGACTGTCCCCGGGGTCTGCCTTTTAGTCCCTCCCCAGTGCCTTGCTTTACTGTTGGAATTTGCGGTTGTCACCTGCAGAAAGGTTGGTCAGATAGGAGTTATTTGGCCCTCACCAGAGTAGAACCTCTGAGGAATGACAATGGAGGGCCAAGAAGGACCCTCCTCCTGCCAATGTCCCCGGTGTCATGACGTCGTTAGCTCTGAAACTGGACGGAGAAGAGGCTGGGGAGGAGACCCCCCCAACTGACTGAGTTTAAATCTGAAATCACTGAAAGCCTGGAACCGTCTGGAACCGCTTCTCTGCCTTCGTGTTAAATGGAGGTTCGATTCTCAGCCGTAGAGTACTAGGGAAAATTGCATTTTCCCGTCCGTCCCGTGGCCAGGAAGTACCTTCCCTCCCGCTCGTGCGGTGGGAACCACCTGAATGGCGGCCGCGGGGCGCGGGGAGGCGGGCGGCGTAGGGACCGGCGTGCGGCTACTCAGCGCTGGCACCGGCCGAATGGGGGGGCGGGGAGGCCTACGCCGCAGAGCCTGTTCATGTTTTGGCACCTGCGCTGTGTGCTTTTCATGAATTTCCGAGGCCGTACACTGTTTCTTGACAGAGGCGCTTCCTGTGGCGAAGGGACGTGTATCAGGGCGTGAAGGTGGCCAGCGCTGAGCCCCGCCTCCCTGCTCCCGCGGCTCCGCCCCCCCGGGTCCCGGGTCCCGGGGACTCCCTGCCGCCCCCTCCGGGCGCCTGTGGGACTGCAGGCGGAGCCCGGGGTGCTGACGCGCGGGCCTGCCCCGGGGCCCTCAGAGCTCCTTCGGCTCTAGGCTGGATGACGCCTGAGGCTTTGCGAAGACGGGGCAGGCAGATCCTGGGGCGCCTGAATCTGACCAGCGTGCTTACTCGATCTTATTTTTTCCTTTGAAATTTGTATTTATGTAAGAATTTCAGTTTCTGCCTCTGCTTGGAAGAGGCGAGCCGGCCTTCGGACAGAGTCCACATCTGCCCCGGACTCTTCTGTCGCTGGGTTTTTGCCCAAGACGAGGCTGGCAGTGTGCGCCACGCTCCCAGCCTGGCAGGTCCTGCGGGGAAACAGCCTTTTTCCCCGGAATGCCAGCAAAAGTCTCAGGGCCGAGCCTCGTTGGGCTGTGCTGGGTCACTTGCTGGTCCCTGAGCCAGTCACTGAGGCCCGGGAGGGGGGGCTCTGATTGACCAGCCCTCTAGTCCCGGCTGGAGTTAACGGAGACAGAAAGGGGGTTCCCCAGGAGCAGGCTGGGCCGCGCGGAGGGCAGGAAGTGGGGATGCTGGACGAGGATGCAGTCGACCAACTTCTGCAGCGACCTTTTCTGCAAGTTCCAGGCCCAGGACCCTTCACGTTGGGGCTGGCGGTGCCACCTGCCCCGCGCTGTCGCGCTGTCTGTTTCTCGTTTTATCCTGCTGCTGAGCATAAGCGTCGCTATCCTGTGACATGCGCCTTGTTTGAGGTAAGGGCGCTGAGGTTCAGAGAAGTGAAGTCCCTCCCGGTGAGCGGGGTGGCCCTGATTGCAGGGCCGGGGACCGTCCACGTGACCTGGCCCCTTCATTGTCATAGACCCTCCACCCCCTCCCCTCTGCCTGCAGCCCTGACACCAAGGAGACTGCTCTTATTTCCAAAGAGAAAAACTTGGCAGTAGCCATGAGTTGAGATGACTTGATAAAATATTTCTTGTTTTCTCAAGTTTACATAGACCAAGTTTTCACTGTTGCTATGGGGTGGGCTGGCAGAGAGATGAAAATAAATCTGTGTAATTTATTTTTTCTATGCGTCAAGTATATTTCCGCTTGATTCATGCGTCCGCGCGCACACACACACACAGACACACACACACACACACACACACAGACACACACACATGCTCGCACATATAGGCTTTAATAAAATAGTTAAACCCCTTTAGTGCTCTCTGTGGAAGGAATAAATATGGACTGTACTTTCAACTTCTGTTCTTTGAAATACCATATGGTCTGCACTGCGAGCTTAAAATACTCTGGCGAGCGGGGGCTTCCATGAAGAGAGCGCCAGGTGGAGCCTTCCTCGCCAATCTCACAAGGTTAATTAAGCCTTTAATACAGTGCGGAGGGCCCCCTGCGCCGGGAGCGCGCACTGTCGGGGAGGCTGCCCGTTGGCCGGCACCGGGGAGAGGGGAGCACAAAGGCGGCCGGCGGGGCGGGCTGGGCGCTGCCCGATTTCGCCTTTGATGAGCCCGCTCAGCCGCTCAGATACTCACAGTTTGCATCCTGCATAATCAGGAATAACAGGCTGATGGTTTGCATGAATAACTAAGTTTGTCATTGTGGTTAATTTTCCTTCAAAAAAGAGCTCCCCCCATCTCTTTGGGCCAATACATATTTATAAAGGGCAGGGAAATAAGCCCAGGAGTCTGCGCACCCAGGGGTCCGGGAGGCCAGGCTTAGGCCAGGCTGGCAGCTTGAGGACCCCAGAGCTCCGAGGGTCCGAGGGGAGCGGCCTGCCTGCCAGGACATTTTGGGCAAGCCCTTTTCTGCAGGGGCCTCAGTTTTCATCCCCACAGGGGCACTCGACTCGGACCTCAGGGACCCTAAAGGACCGCTGTCTCAGAAGGAGGCTGCACCCCCAGTCAAAGGGAGAGATGCCGGCGTCCACCCGACACCTGTGGGGCGCCATGAGCACATATTTTTTGGATAAATTCTTTCCTTTCCTTGTGGAAAGCGCACCTTTAGGTATGGAGAGGTTTTCGATCGCTCACGTGAACCTTTCCAGCAGCTGCGACACTTCTTTCTCGCTCTTTTGAATGGCTGTCCCCTGGGGCTCAGAGTGGTCAGGCCTCCCGGAGTCCTGCGCCTCTCAGGGGAGCTGGGTAGGGGTGAGGAGGGGCTCAGCATCCTGCGGTCACCTGTTCCCTGGCAGCACCCCAGGCCTTCTCTCTTCAGCGGCCAGTAGGTGGCAGTTCTGAGCCTCCCTTCTGCCCAGGGTCCCCAGGCCTTTTGGTCCCCACAGCACAGGCCCCCAGGTGCTTGGAGGAGGTCCTGGCATCCAGGCCCTGGTGCACTAGGAAGCTAGATGGGGCAGCCTAGTGGTGTCCGGCTGCCCTGCCTGGGACTGCCCATCCACTCTTCCCATGCCTGGGTCCCCGCGCAAGGAGGGTGGGCTTCCTGGAGGAGCTGACATCTTAGATGAGTCCCAAAGACAGCAAAGGATTTCAGGCAGAGGGAACAGAATGTGCCGAGGTTCAGAGGGCACAGACCCCAGAGCTTCAAAGAACTGGTGGGCGGCTGGTGTAGCTGGGATGTAGGGTATTGGGATGGGGAGGCGGGGCAGGGCGGGTCAAGGTAACGCTTGGCACTGCTGGGGGTGGCAGGGCCACGGCAGCCTGACCGAAGAGTCTGAACTTTATCTCGAGGACAGTGGGGACCCCTAGTTCCCCCAAACCATCAGGTCTTGCCCTTCGTGAAGATCACTGGCTGCCTCTACCTGCATCTCATAATACCCCTCCCCCCACACACACACACCAGGTGGCAGGTGTGTGTTGGTGTGTATGTGGTCTGGGTAGATTCTGACTTGCAGAAATTGGGTCCTGCCTATTTCACCTCCCTGGGGCCCAACCAGAGAGACCCCCACGTTGGTGACACATGACATTCCGAAACAGCAAAGCCCAGGGTAGCTGCAAGCACTAACTACTCAGTGATGCTGCCCAGGTGTCCCTTCCCATAGAGGAGGGGAGGCCAAGGCTGCAGAGGCTCCGCTCAGAGGCCCTGTGAATGGCTAATGGCTATTGAGGCATATGTCCACTAAGTCACATCTGCTTCTGTATTTAACGTTTCAATATTTAATTAATTAAATGTGGCAAATATTTAATTAAACACCATCAAAGCCACTGTGACACTCCACTCTGCATAATTCAAAGGCAGGAGAGCCTTCTCTCGGGCTCCCCGCCCCGCTTCCTAACCCTGCCGTCAGTCCCCCGCCCGGTGAGAGAGAGCCCTACTCTGGAACATGATTCTGAGACTCAGATCACTCCATGCCCTGGGCACTTCTGTTTGATTAGACATTAGGCTGGGTGCACAGTAGACAGAGAGTCTCCCCACCTCTACCCAAAGAGCTCCCCTGCCCTGCCCTGCCCTCCTCTCCGTGTAGACTCAGCTGAGACTGGCTCCCGTGCTCCTCACGGGCACCGGGCTTCCTGCCCGTGATAACAGTTTCCGACCTTGGCTGCGTGGGTGGATGACAGATCCAGGCTGGGCCGATCGGAACCCTTCCCCGGGATTTTTCTAACTGAAGTTAGAGGCGAAAGATGGTTATTGTCACTGGCTATAAGGCTGGGGCCCGCGTGAGGCCAACCCGTAGAAGAATGACGGGCACGCACAGAGAAAAGGCAGAGCTTAAGACAGCGGGGCAGTTTTCTGGTCCCTTGATCCAGCTGTGCCTGAAGCGGACCACCCTGTCCTTTCTGTGCTAGGACAGACGGGTCAATAAGGACCTCATGAGTTTAAGCCGATGGAATTCATTTCGCTGTCACTCACAACCGAAAGGGGCTTGACCCACACCCCCATTACCACCGTGTTCCTTGTTTACAAACAAAATGACTTAATTGTTTAAGTGATACCTGCCAGCAGCTCAGACACCTGCCAGCAAGGATGTCGGGCTTCTGTGACTATGGCCCCGGGACTTCAGGAGGAAGGAGGCATCCATACAGTCAAGGGTGTGCCCCTGGCGACAAGGTCGGCTGCTTCCAGAGCTGCTGGGCCGGGCTGCAATGCTGCCGCCGCCTCCCGCCCCGGCCGGGTCCGTCCGGGTCCGTCTGGGTCTCTCCCTGCTCTGCGTTCTACCCGGTTGGCCCCACTTTCCAGCGGTACTTCCCCTGCGGCCCCGGGCCCCCGGGCCCCCGGGCCCCCGGCCCGCGCCGTCCTTACGAAGGGAGGCCCCAGTGCCAGAGGCTCTTTCTTCCTGACAGGAGCTCGGAAGTTCCGCGGTCAGCTTTGATTGGACGGGCTTTGGTTCTGTGCCCAATCCTGGGCCGAGCCCTGTGACCATGGCCGGACACACTAACCCGCACAGCTGAGTAACGTAGCACCCCAGAGCGGGAACGGAGTCAGATGGACTGAGAGAGGGGGTGGGTCCTCCATAATGGCCGTGGTGCCATTACCACAAGGAGACAGAGTGGACGTGGGGCAAGGAGGGTCACTAGGGTGACACGCCACCCGGGGGCCTCGCCCTGCAGACAGCACCCTTCAGATGCTGGAGTGGGGAGCATGAACAAATCGTGGGGTTCTTGCCTGGAGGAATGTTGGGGTTATCATTACTCACGCCTTCCCCTGCTGGAGAGGCAGGGCAGCAGGGCGCTCACGGTGTGGGTGACTGGGGGTTCCTCACAGCCTGCTGCCCTGGGAAAGCACCTACTGTGTGCCAGACACTCAGACTGGGCTGGTGTGGATCTGCGCAGTCACCGACCACCTACTGTGTGCCAGACACTCAGACTGGGCTGGTGTGGGTCTGCGCAGTCACCGACCAGGCCCGGCAGGGTGGGTGCTGAGCGCGGGGTGCTCACCCGCGAGACGGGGGGAGGAGGGCGTTCCCGGACCCGAAGCCAAAGGGTCAGGAGTCACCAATAACTGAAAATAAAGAATACGCCCAGTAACAAATAATACATATTTATCGCGCTCGTTGTTTATCATCTGGCTCCCCTCCTGTTTCAGTTATCTGTGGGTGCAGCCACCCCATAAGTCAGCGGCTTCAGGCAACAGCAGTCTATTACTTCTAATGACTATGTGGGTGGCTGGGCCCAGTGGGCAGTCGTGCTCAGTGGGGTGTTGCCGGGCTCACTCAGATGGCTGCAGTCAGCCGAGAGCCTGGCCGGAGCTGGGACACATTGCTTACGTGTCTGGTGCTTCAGCTCTGGTGGCTGGAATGGCCAGCGGCTGGCTGGGCTCCTCCCTGGGCAGGGCGGTGGGACCCTTTCTAAGGGACCCCGGCCAGAGGCTGCCGGTGCTCTCGGCGGCTCTTCCCAGAGTGGGCGCAGACTCTCCTGCTGCATTCTGTTAGTCTGAGTGAGCCTCGGGGCCAACCCAGAAGCTGGGTGAGGGGATGCAGCCCCTTTCGGTGGAGAGCGGGGCATATGGAGGCTGCCAGCTTTGGACTAGTTGCCACGGCCCGCACGTGGACACCAGAACCGTTCCTGGTGCCTAGTAGATGTTCAACAAATATTTTTCGAATGAATTGGACTCAATTCACCAATATCCAGTTTATACCCAGACCCTACCTGGAACACAGGCCCAGCACAAAGCAGAGCTTGGCTGCGGGGAGAGAACCGAGCCTCATGGCCAGAGGTGCGACAGTCTGCGTGTCCCTCTCTTCACATAGCTACAGGTCGACAGAATGTAAGAGACCAAAATAAACCAAGCGGAGTAGCACAGAGGCCTTGCAGCCCGGATTCCTGTCCCGAGGGACTTCAGGAAGTCCCCGTTCCCCTTGGGGACCTTGGTCTCTCTATAAAGTGCAGCCTTAGGGTCTGTAGACTAAAGAGGATTGAGGGGCCTTTTTAGGCTATAGTATTATAATCAAAAATAGAGATTCATTCATTCATTCATTCATGCCGAGTGCCAGGTATTGTGCCTGGATAAGACACCGTTAGTGTCTTCACCGATGCGTAAATAGACAGGTGAACATGACCAGCATTTGCGGGGGTGTGGGAAGGATGTGGACACATCGCCCTCCAGACCCAAGTGGTGGGGTTGGTTGGCACGAGCTTAGGCCAGAGCGTCTGGTCGGCTGTCCTGCCGACCCCGCCTACACGGAGTTAAGATTCCGATGCCTAAGGCCACCCCAGAGATTGATCGGTGTGGAGTGCAGCCTGGGGTCATTCACGCTAGAGGCTGCCTGGGCATCCCTAGCGTGCCGCAGACCCTCTGGTTCAGTTCCAGATTCAGGGGCTTCTCCTGGCCACACCCCAGCACCCACTCACAGGCAGGGCCCGGTCCTTTCTCCCTGAGTCTTCCCTCCAAAATACCCCTCCCCTCCTTGGAAGTGGAGCCCTGGGGACCGGGACCCACCTGCCACTGCAGGGGAGCCAATCCCTGCCCCCCTGGCCGTCAGTCCCTTCCATCCTCCTAATGGGAACTCGGCCCTCTGGCCTCTGGGCCCCTGGTGCCTGGCCCCTGTGAGGCCCAGGAGGACACTGCAGCACTGGGTGGAAGGTTAGGAATGGCCTGCGCGGAGCCGCCCACAGGGCGGAAGCTGCGGGCTGGTTAGCCCAGAAGACGCTGGCAGCGGCCTTCGCGTTGGTTACAGAGTCATCCATGCCACCTGCTGGCGAAGGCGAGGCAGACTGTACTCCAGGGGGCATGGGAGTGCGCTGGGGCCCACTGCGGGGGTGGAGGGTGGGGATGGAAGGTCACTGAGGGAGACATCGGGGGCAGCGGGGTTCTGGCTAAACTGACCTAACGAGATTCTTGCTAAAGGCAGGCCAGGTGAGCGGACAGCAGGGGACGAGAAACCAGATTTCTAGGGTGATCAGACAGGGTGGGGGATTCCGGTTAAACCAACACAGCAGGATTCTTGCCACGACTGGGCGGTGTGGAGATGGACACGGAGTCCCGGCGTTGGAGTCTGGTTGGGAAGGTGTACAGAGGCGCCCAAGGGAGTCTGTCAGTGTCTGGGGAGCCCCTAGCCCCACAGAGCCAGGAACACTGGCCCCCCATGCGTGAGATGTAGGACCTGAGACAGGGCCGCGGGCCTGTGGGAGGGAGAGGTCACCAACAGCTGAACAGGGGTGGCCCGGGCTGGGGGAGGGCCACGAGGAACTAGACAATCCAACAATTTCTCGATTTAAATAGCCCATAAAGGGGGAGCAGGGAACCCAGAATCTAAGAACCTATCCAAATCTCCTTTACATTTTGATCTCGTTGTAGCATCTGGATATAAAGGTCATTCTTTATATCTCTGTAACTGCTGTCCCCATATTGATGGCGTTCGGGGCATTCCCAGTGCTGTTGCCTGGCACACAACGCTGCCTGAAATAGCCTTGCCCGGACGTCTTTACACGCGGGTATTTTCAGTCGAGCCTGGAGAGCGGGTTGCTGGGGCGACTGCCATGCCGGGGCCGGGAGCTTCGATGCGCAAGAGACCGAAGCGCTTCTGCTAAAACTATGTCAGTCTCCTGTAGGCAACTAACCGTTGTTAATTTGGGATTCCTGTTCTGGAGTCGAGTCTAAGTTTGGGGCTCCAAGTGCCGGGCATTGGGGTGCGATGGCAACGTGTGGTTCTCCGTCCTGGGCCCATTCCAGCTTCGGTGGCACCACGGGCTCTGGGCCTCTCCAGTCCCAGCGGCTCTCTCCCGGCTCTGGATTACGGGGTGTGGGGCCAGGGTTACCCCGGGCCTTCCTGCCGTAGCCCCGCATCTCAGGCAAGGGCCTGCCTGCCGCAGGACGCCTGGCGGCCCTTCCCTGCTCTAAGGGGCGAAGTCCTGGCTCTTGTCACATCCTCTGGCATTTTCTCTGTCCCCAAAGAGGCCACCTAATTGGACCCCTGCCCCCAGAAATGGTTCCTGAAGGGCAGGGTGGAGGCGGGGAGGGGAGCTGCTTCTCCTGAGCCCCCTCCCTGTCCTCCTCCCGCTTCTCCCGTGATCCCTCTGGGCCCCGTGTCATCTCCGTTTACTTCAGGGCTCGAGTTTGGGGAACCAGAGCTGTAAAACGCCACAGTCTCTGGCCTCCCACTTCTCTCCTGGGATAGTGAGCAGCGTGGCCCAGCTGCCGGGGACGGGGGTTAACAGGTGACGAGGATAACACGTAGAAAACCTGCCACAAAGTCTGTGACATCGTAATGAATAACATGGAGTTGGAAACGCCCTCCCACAGGCACTGCCCTCTGCAGGGGGCTCCTTCCGACCTCACCCCTGCAAACACATTGTCACCCCTGTGGGAGTTGTTCTCATTTCAATGTTCCTGACACCCAGAGCTGTCCAGGGTCTTCTCGCACGTTCGCGGGGCACATGCAGCTTTGCTTCCTCGTCTGGTCCACCTTGTCGCATTTTCTCTGGGGTCCCTCGCCTTTTTCTCGTTAGTTTGTAGGAGACTTTTGTTTAGCAGAGGTCATGGAGGCCTGGGACGTGAGGTCCACCTGTGAGCCATCCCAGCCGGCTGAGCTGTTGGCTTCTCCAGACCCAATGGTGGGAGGGAAGGATCCAGGGGCTCCGGTGCCCGCACCCCACACTCAGCATGGGTAGGACGGCAGATAGGAGTGTGGGGTATGCCAGCCTGGTGATGAGGTCCTTAGATCAAGACAGAGTAAACACAATGACATAAGTAAAGCAAAACGCGTTACCAAACAAAACACAGGTGAAATGAGAAAATACAACGAAGCAGGGCGGCTGCGGGGCCAGCCTGCTGCTCTGAGACCCCGCGAGGGGCCGGAGACCCTTGGCAGCCGGCACCCCCTCCCCCAGGTCCTCTGACCGCCCCCAGGAACCTGCGTGCGCGGTTACTGTCAGTGGAGGGTCGGGAGGCCCAGAGAGGTGAGGGGACCTGCCTGGGCGAGTGCAGAAGACGCAGGGGATAGAGCCAGGACAGGACAGGAGGCTGTCGGCCCTGCGCCACACCACTGTCTTAAACTTTTCATTTTCTTATTTCCGACCATTGTGCTTTGGTTTACTTCATCGTTTCTAGCCATTCTTTCTGTAAGGATCCCGAATACATGTGTGGAGCAGCCGTGGGTCCCAGAGACTGCGGGATGCTCACTGCCACCGCCCGTCAGTCCCTGCTCGTCAGTCCCTGTCCCAGGCCGGCGGCAGCCGCCGCTGGGGCCCCAGCCTCGCCGCCGGGCCTCCCTCCCGCGTGCAGCCTGGCTGGGCGTCCAGGGCTGCGGGGGGCAGAGGGCTGAGCCGCGTGCCCACCACCAGGCGGAGAAGTCATTCGTATCCGTGGCCCTTACAGCGTTTCCTCTGAGACACTGTTTCTAGCTCCTTAAAGGCGTCCGCAGCAGCCCCCCTCCGGGCGTTCTCTGGAGTCCCCCAACCTTTCCACTCCCCGATCCAGGGCCGCGGTCCTCCCGGACCCGGCTTCAGTCTGCAGAGAGCGGGGTCGGCCTAGGCGGCGAGGCCCCCGGCTGCGGGGTCCTGGCCCCTCGGCCCTGCTCCAGGAGCGCACTGCGCAGACAGCAAACGACCCCGCAGCTCGGAGGTGGGGCCCGCCCCTCCCTCTCTCTGCCGCCCCTTCCCCGCAGCAGCCCACCCGGGACTTGCCGTCGGGGCCCGCGCCCACTCTTGGCCAAGCGCTTCGTTGGCAGCGCTCCAGCCAGACTCGGGGCGCCGTCGAGTGCAAGGCCGAGGCCGGGCCTTGGGGTGGGGGGACCCCGCGCAGGGTCCCGCCCGGCCGTGTGCCACCGGTTCTCAGCAAGGCGCTGGCCCTGTCCGGGCCACATTTTCCTCGGGGGCCCAATGGGGTGACAGTCCCCTCCCACGGCGTGGGCGCGGCAGCAGAGCTTGAGGTGTGTGAACGGGCGGTGTGGGGGGCGCGCTCCCGGGGCGGCTGTCGCGCCAGCCCCGCCTCCCGCAGCCCCCCGCCCCCCGCCCGCCGCCCGCCCGCGGGCGTTGACTGCTCGGAGCGTCCCCGGCTCGGCCGAGCCAATCAGCACGCGCGCGCCGGGAGCAGCGCCGGGCGGAGGCCGGAGCGCGGGCCGCGGAGCCAGCGCCGCGGGTCCCGCCGCCCGAGCTGCCCGCCGGGGCCGGCGCAGGCGCGGCGGGCAGCCGGAGGGCGCGGCCCGGCTCCCGGGGGCGCGCCGCGGGTGGGCCCCGCGGGCCCGCGCCCCAGCCCCGCCGCGCGCCCTCCCGGCGGCGCGATCGCAAAGCGTCTGCTGCCATCTGGTGGCGGCGCGGGGGCAGCGGCGGCGCCGCGCGGGCAGGCCGGGCCGGGTCGCGGGGTCAGGGGTCGCGGGGCCGGGGGCGCGCCGGGGAGCCCCACGCCTCTGCACTCGGGCGGTGCTCCGGGGGCCCCGGCACGGTGGGGGCTTGGAGAGGGGCAGTGCAGTGCGGAGGTCGGCGCCTGGGCTCCGGAGCCAGGCTCGCCACACCCCAGCTGGGTGGCACGCGTCAGGTCCCTTCAACCTCTAAACCCCGTTTGCCCATCAGCAGAGGGGCTGACGAGCCCGTGCCTTGCGGAGCCGTTGCAGGGACTGCCTGGGCAGACGCGGGGGACGCCCCGGGCCCATGGTAGCAGCGTGATGAATACTAGCTGCAGCCCCTGCAAGATCCCAGGCCGCCCCGCAGACTCGGTGCCTCTCACTCTGCCGCCCAGCAGAGCGCAGTGTAAAGATCGCTCCGCCTCTCTGCGGACAGGTGCACCTGGCCTCACCGGCCTTCGGGGCCGTCCACCTCCCAGAGCTGAATTTTCTGCCGAAACAGAAAGACTGTCCCGTAAGCCGTGGCCCGAACCCGGAGGCTGCCCCTGGGGCCTGACAGACGGGGCCTGCTTCCCAAGCTTTCCCGCAAAGCCCCTCCCCACAGTCACAGACCAGAGGGTCCAAAGCAGGGCCATGCGCTCTTACCCCTTCCCAAGAAGGCCACACTGAAACACCTGGATCGTCGCTTTAATAGGACAGGTGGACTATTTAAGCACCCCGCACTGTCTCGGAGACTCGGTCCTTGCGTGTGCACGCTTGACACCAGTTCCTGCTTTAATTCCCAGAACGCAGCAAGATGAGGCGTCCAGAACCAGGCGTGACAGCCAGGTACACCAGCAGGGAGCGGCGCCTGGCAAGCGGCTGCTGCCACTCCACCTGTGAAAACACCGACTCCGATTCAAAGGTATCAAATATTTGCCTAGCTGTTCAACATTTCTTCAAATAATATACTTGCGGCTAATTCATATCTAGGCTCGACGTCTTCATCTCTCGGAGGCCTCCCTCCTGGATTAGCGTGTCTTGTCTATTCTGGGTGAAAGTTGTCCTACATTCTAAAAATAGGCCCTGGAGTCTGGACACCCGCCTGCAGTCAGTGGAGGCTTTTATTTATCCTGAGGGCCGTTCTCTGGGGACAGCTGCAACAGAGCCCAGAGACACACTTGGGGAACCGCCAGTGGTGAATGCCCAGGTGCTGGCTGTTCCCAAGGGTGCCCAACCCAGCCCGGCACTCTGACCTTTGAAGGGACCCAAACCTCCCTCATCAGAAGTGAAGGACTTTCTCCTCCCTACCGGGCCCTTTCCCAGGGTGTCCCTCAGTCAGCCAGGAGCTAAGGACGGGCAGCACTGGTGGCCGTGGGGCTGTTCCCAGCCCTGAGGCTGCAGGGCGCCAGGAGGAGAAGCCACCCCAACCTGGAGACCCAGGTGGCTGTGTGGAGAGTGCCACGTGAGAGGGATGGTGACCTCGGGAGGAAGACCCTGGGGACAGGCCACCCAGCAACTCTCCTGCTACCATCGGAGGCTCAGAGGCTCCGACCCGTCCAGAAGGCAGAGCCCATGGGCAGGTGCGCAGAGCAGGTGGGGGAGGGTGCAGGGGGGACACCTTCGGGTCCCTGTCCCTGCCTTGGGGTCTGTCCATCTCGATCGCCTCCTTCTGTGTTCCTGGTGCTGGCCGCCATCTCTCTCTCGCGGTCTCACCATCTGCATCTCTCGCTGACTCACCTCTTTGTTTTCCCCTAGATG
The DNA here is from genome assembly GCF_902729225.1 of Pteropus medius. Classification (NCBI taxonomy): domain Eukaryota; kingdom Metazoa; phylum Chordata; class Mammalia; order Chiroptera; family Pteropodidae; genus Pteropus; species Pteropus medius. The sequence continues at coordinate 853,874 of NW_024349224.1, read as the reverse complement.
TGTCCCCCCACTTCCTGTGCCGCGAAGGAAGCGGTGGGGGCGGGGACCATGCACCTTCCCAAGTGACCCAGTTGCAGTGGGGGCCAGGGCGCTCCCCACCGTGGCCTCTGAGGCTGGAGTTGGAGCATGCCAGGCCCTGGAAGCAGGGATTCCGTTTCATGCTCCGAGGACGTCCAATCCCCTTCCTTTCGCCCTTCCTGTCACTTTGGCTGGGATTGGCGAGGAGCCCCCTGCTCCTCACGACACTGGTGGCCCCCACCCAGCCCCTACCAAGACCCCTCCCCCGGGTGCCCAGCCTACATGAGAGATGCGGGTGCCAGCGCCCAGAGCACACGGTCTGAGGTGCAAGCCCCCACTACCCGCTCACTTGGCCATTGGCAGGAGGTGCCCAGGGCCACCGTGCGGGCTCTGGCCCAGAGCCCCGCAGTGTGGACGGCAGTGCAGGATTTCGGGTCCGCTCTAGTCAGAACACATAGGGAGGTGGTGTAGAATCGTGCATAAACCCTCAGTTTCCTTCTCTGTTAAACAGGGGTGACAGTCCCTACCTCCCAGGCCTGATCGCAGGGAGGTGTTAAGGTTGAGTGGCAGGGAATCCTGCCCACTCCGTACACTTAGAAGCTATGATCTCGAATGGAAGGAGGGCTCCCGGGCGCGGCCTTCAGACGGCGGGACGCATGGATGGAACAGCTGTGGACCTGAGCCTCCCACCTCAGCTCTGGGTTTCAATGGACGAAAATCGTTCCCAGAGTGATCGTCCCATCTCTGAGGCGTGTCCACGGGTGAGGGTGCCCCTGGCGAGAGATCTCTGCACGGCGCAGAGTAAACTCCCCTCTCCTGACCTGGGGACGACACGCACAGCCGGCTAATGCACAATGAATCCTCGTATTATTTTCGCTTATCCTTACGTCCGTTGGGTGCATCACGGCTGATCGCCGCTCTGACATTTTTCTTCTCTCATTAAGAAAGATGCCCCTGGCGGTTACCTGTGCTGGGCGGGCTCTGAGCAGAAAATAAATATCACTGGCATCCACTCTGCTGTGCTCTCTGGGCGTAATTAAGAAAAGGCACCTGCAGGAGAGAGAGAACAGGGTGGAAAATGGCCTGCTGGTTGCTCTCCTCGAGAATGTCCCCGTGTTTAAAGCCATCTCAGCGTCACCCCTTCCATGACATCCTTCTGGACCCGCGAGGGCCTCCCTCCATTCTTGAACCCTGGCGTCTCCCTCCGGGGACTTCTCCTTCCCATGGGGTTTGTTTCTCCGGTTAGCGTGTCTGGTCCCTGCTGTGGTACACGGCTCCATTCTTTCCTGTGTCTGAGGTGCCTGCTTCTCCTTTGGGGACTCACTCGTCACTGAGAGCTGATGAGCAGGGGCCATGGGGGAGTCAAGCGAGGACCAGAGCAGCTGGGCTCAGGACTTGGCAGGACCTGCTTCGGAAGACGCTCTCGCCCAGCCTGAGACCGTCCCCAGGGAGAAGCTGTCCTGAGAAAGAAGCCAGCTCTGAGGACAGCTGAGCCTCTTGTGGGAACCTGGGACCTGATGTATTGTTTGGGCCCTGGGCCCAAGGCTGCTGGGCTTTGCAGACAGACTTGTCTTTCTCACCCCTAAGGGTCCCCCCAAAGGAGCTGGGAGCCTCCCACCTCGCCTCGCTGCCACCGCCAGCCTCTGCTCGTGGCCGAGGGAGCTCCAGGTGGGGGCCCAGCCCCAGCTCCACTCCGGAGGTGGCACAGCCAGGGGCACAGTCACTGTAGGGGGACATCTCGTAATGGCCCAATTTCCTGTTTTACCCCCGGAAGTGGTCCGGAAACAGCTGAGCCCCGACTCCTGCCGGTCTGCTGCCCCCACCCACGTGTCAGCAGCGGTTCATGCCTGGGCTGCCCCGACGCGGTTCAGGACCACGTCTGTCACCTTCACAGCCGGCTTTTGTCCTTGAACTTTGGGGCAGGCTTTGAACACTGAGTGCCAGGCCCTCTCTTCCCGCCCGGTCCCCCTGCCCCGCACAGGGCCCTTTCCTCTCTCGCCTCGTTCCGCTCCCTTCAAACACGTCCACTGAACCGTGACATCTGCTGGGCACACGGTGTGCGCGCCCCGAGAGGAGGCCTCCCTGGCCCCCACTTCCTGCGCGGCGTCGGTGTCCACTGTCACTGTCTCGGGCGCCTCGTCTTCTGCGGTCACAGCGACGATCGCCTATCACACTTACGTCCTCTTTTGTTTCTCCCAGAAGACGGACACTTGGGTTGTTTTCCTTTTAAGACGCCAGCAGCTAACGCAGCGGTTGGCACACAGTGGCCCTTCAAGGAGCACCCGTGGGATGACCGAGGGGGTGGGCGTGAGTGGCCTGGCGCTGGAGGGCAGTGGAGCAGAGCTGGCCTCAGGGCGGCGGGGTGGGGTGCGTTGAGGGGTCCAGACCTCCTGAGCTGCGGTGTGAGGTGTCCGTAGTGCAGAGCGGACACGGAGCCCAGAGCTCGGAGGCGAGGCGTATTTGTTGGGGAGGGGGCGGCCACTGGGCAAACTGTAGGGAAGCCTTGAGAGGGGGTGTGAGAGAGTAACCAGTCGGGTCCATGTGGGCACTTACCTGGCCCACGCGGGCCGGGCACGCCCAGTTCGGCCCACGCGTCAGAAAATTTAGTTCCGGCCCATCTGGCCGGATTATTCCAGTTCGTCACCACGTGGCCGCACCCCCAGTTCGGCTCCACGTACGGGCATCCAGTCTACCACGCGGGTCAAGCACCCCTGCTCCGGGCTCCACGTGGGCCGGGCACGTCCAGTTCCGTCCACGTGGGCCGGGCACCCCCAGTTCCGTCCACGTGGGCCGGGCACCCCCAGTTCGGTCCGCGTGGGCCGGGCACATCCAGTTCGGTCCATGTGGGCCGGGCACGTCCAGTTCCGTCCACGTGGGCCGGGCACCCCCAGTTCCGTCCACGTGGGCCGGGCACGCCCACTTCCTGCTTCGGCCTCTGGTCCTGACTCCCCAGGTGGAAAGTCAGCCCCTGGGCAGAGATGGGCCGAAATGCTTCTCGCCCACCCCCACGTCGTTCAGCATGGCAGGTGACATATCGTGCCCATCGTCACCCACAGGGATGGCTGTGGAGTATCTGGGTGGTGTCTACATAGTGGCCAGGTGTCCCATGTACAAGGCCCAGCTCCAGGGCTGGGCTGAGTGGGGTGCACAGATCAGCCCAGTGGACTGTTTGGCTTCAACCCAGCCCCCCTACCGTCCAACAGAGGTGTGATGCTTTCGTCCCAAGAGTCCACCTCAGTTGTCCTTGAGGCTGGTTCTGGCGGAGGGCAGGTGGAGGGTGTGGGGCGTGGGGTGGGCTCCCAGCTCTCCCACTGAGGGGTGAGTGGCGTGGGCGGGTCCCTTCACCTCACCAGGCCCACTTCCTGCACCTGAGGGGGGAACTGGAGGCCTGGATGACCCCTGGGACTGTAATGGGGACTACCTTACCTTTTGCACACCACTCCAAGCCCTGGGCAGAGGGCTCCCGTGCCACCCGGCGGCTCCTGGCTTTCAGGAAAGCAGGGAGCAGCTTCCTTGTGCCTGTGTCAGTGGGCCTGGCTTCCTGACCTCCCCGCCCAGTCCTGCTTCCTGGTGGCCAGGGACCTGTCCCCTCTGCCTGCCTCTCCATCGAGGGCTCAGCACTGGGCCTTGTCCCTTCTTGGTGCTCAAGAGTAGTTAATAAGAATTCAATCACATTTGTAGAAATAACAAACACTTTGCTAACTTTCCCTGCACCCCTGCCACCCCTTGTTCAACAGCATTTGCCCTGGCTGCAGGGAGGACGGACAGCCGGCGTGGAGAGGGAGGCCCGCCTGGCTCACCGCCTGGAGCCACAGATGCAGGACTAGTATGCACATGCATGGCCTCCTCAGGGCCCTCGCTGAAGAGGGGCCCTCCTTGGTGGAAGCCCAGACTGCAGACCCCCGCTGTCCCTCCGACCCCGCACCGGCCAGTAGATGGGAAGTTAGCGGTATACTCTGTGCTCCTGCAGATGTGCAGCTGGCGCTCAGAATCTGAGATGCTGGAGAGGCCAGGCTGCTGGAGCCCGACTCCGCCCCTCTGAGGAGCCAGGCCCCTGGGGCTTTAGAATCCAGTGGTGCTGATGTTGGTCCAGTCCCACTATCCAGAGATAAACCAGTGCCATCCACCATCTCTGCAGCTAGCTCCTTTCGAAGCAGGTGCAGTCCAAGGTCGCAATGTCTGCACACTGACATTTGATCTCTTGACGTTGTCGTCATACAGGAAAGCTGGCTCTGAGAAACACAGTGCACATGGCCACGATGCAGCACGGCTCATGGACCCTGGTCTTCAAACTGCTCACAGCCCTTCCTGAACTCGCCTGAGAGGCGAAGCCATCGGAGTTTGCTCCTGGTGAGTTTTAGATGGGTTTCTTTTTTTTTAAGAACACAGTGCTGGCAATTTATCTCCTCCCGCCATCCCGGCGGCAGCGGCAGTGGGGTGTGTGCCTTTGCTGTGTGCTGGCAAAGGGGCGTCAGGGTTCACAGGGCCCTGAGCAGAGGCCATGTAGCCCGAGGCCAGGGACAGGGCCCCGGACAGGGCCCCAGGCCTGGCCCTGCCACTCACTAAGGGGCGCTGGGAAGTCTCTGCACCTCGGTTTGCTCATCCGTGACATGGGGATCACGTGGACAGCCGCGAGCTCACCGGATCAGGCCGGTTCCCATGAGTCAGCTGGTCCCCGCAGAGGCACTGCGTGAAAAAAAATGCCATCAGTCGAGGTTGAAACAGACGGGGGTGTGCTCCTGGTCTTCAGCTCTGGCGACAGGCTGGGGTGGGGGAGGCTGCTGAAAGGGGCTCCCATCCTGCTTCTCAGACGAATGGAACAGAACAAGGTGATGGAAGTTGCCGTTTGGAAAAGTCTGTGGCCACAGTCCGCGGGGAGAACGGGTGCCCGGGAGCAGGGTGAGGCAGGGAGGCGAGCTGCCTGCGGACGGAACCGGTCTCCACAGCCAGGGCAGAAACGGGCCACTGCTGGGGCCCAAGAAAGTTTTCCTACCCCTCCCTCCCAGAGCTATTTCTAAGAGCTTTATTTTTCTCGCCACTTTGGCTAAGAAGCAAAAAGGAACAATAGATTGAAACTGAAATAATTTGCATTTATGATGAACACAAGGAATATCTACCTTGCATTTTCCTAAAAAAGAAAAATTAAACCCGTTTTTAATTAACTGATAAACTATTAATCAAATTTTTGCAATGTTAGGTGACACATTATTCATTTAGATAGAATGACTGTGGACTTAAACTAATCAAATCTGATTTGCCCACATAGGCTTGATTGAAATACATTTTAACTAGCATATACAAAGAGAAAATCTTGGATTTCTTACCTAATCTTCAGAGTATACTGCTGAGTTAATAAGGGCAGTTTTTTTTTTTAAATGAGACCACCATTTCTTCATCTGCATATCAAAATCAAGAGGAACTTAATTGCAAAACACATATTCCTGAAATCTAATCATTACACTGCTTTAGGGTATTTTATTGAAGCATGTTAAATTATGGACAGAATATTAATGATGGAGCTAATCAAACCCAATTAGTCACTTCTAACAATAGTCACATAAATATACAAGTCAGGTACTAAAGGACTGTAGATATGATATAAATTTGTTAAAATAGTAAATGTATGGGATGTTTATGAAGTATTCATGTAGAATTTAAAGCCAGAAGATGGTCAGGTAAGTCACTTTGAAGAAAACAGGTTAAGTAGTGTCCCATGATATTTGACGAGAATTCAGAGTTTTCACCTATTCTTCAGGTACATTTGAATCCAGAAGATTAGCGAGTCTATAATCAATCAATCAGCAAATTCTAATAAGATGACTTATCATATTCATGACCCAGAATATCACTCTGGGATCCAAAGACTTTTTCAGTCTTTTGTTTTCTGACTTTTTTGAGGCCCGGTGGAGAGGTAGGTCTGGGGTCCCCGGGCCTTGGAAAAGCTGATGGAGAGGCGGGGTGGAGAGTTCCGGGTCTGGGGACTTGTTGTCGGTGGGGTCTCCCTCCCCACCGCAGGGGCAGAGCCAGGCAGGACCACGTGGGGAAGCTGCTGTCTGGTGGGCTTCCTCCTCCTCTTCCAGGAGAGGCTTCTGGAAGGGAGCCGAAGGGTGCGGGGAGCCGCCTGGCCTACGAGGGGTCTCGGTGGAAGCTTCTAGGCCTGAGAGCTGGGCCAGAGCAGGCAGGCAGCGCTGGATCCCGGCATCCACCCTGCAGAGCCCTCCCGCCTGCTTCTTTTCGGGCTTGGCCGTGTGGTCCCAGACCCCGGCACCCACCTGTGCCTGGACGGCAGGTCCGCCCCAGGGCCCCCTTTCATCAGGGGGGCTGTCGGGGCTCACAGCCCCCGCACTGGCCCTTGTCCTTACGTGGCGTCCAGTCCAGATGCCCACCTTCCCTCTCCTGTCGTCTTTCCCGGACAGCGCCCTCATGTCGCAATCCCAGCTCGCGGGAGAGCGCGGACGTGCAGCGTGGGGCCAGCCCGGGCCAGACGTGCCACGGGGCGTGCCAGAGGCGAGAGGGGGTGCCGTCTGGACGCCCATCCTGTTGACACTTAAACCAGGACGAACGCGTCCCAGGCGCCGGACGCTCCGAGGCTCGGTGAGCGTGCAAACGAAGCAGAGGCCATGCTGCCTGTCCTGCGCATCGCGTGTGCCCCGGCGTCAGGTGGTGGCACCCCCATTTCCCTGTGGTGAGCCCCTCTCTCCCCGCTTTCAGTCTTGGAGGTTCGGGGGACTTCTCCACCCCCTGGGATCACCGTGGGCGTGAGACCCAGGCCTGCCGACAGGGCGCCCCACCCCCTAGTCCTTGGGGAGCATGGCCAGGGTGCCATCCTGGGGGTTTTGCTTGAAGTGTAAGGAAGGAGGAGCCCTTTGCTGCTGGGGTGTCCTGGGAGGAGCGGTCAGCGCCACAGCACCGAGCACGGCTACTGGACGCCGCTGACACCCAGGCCAGGGGAGCGTCCGGTGACATCGACCGAACTCCTGGATCCTGCTGTGTTAAGTCCATAAATCTCCGTCTTTCTTCCACTTTAGCCAGCTCGACTTGTTTTCTGTCATTTGCCACCAAAAGCGTCATGGCGGGGAGGAGAGAAACAGAGCGCGTGCCGTCTGGACCCACGCGAGGGGGCGGCCGGAATTCCGACAGTAAGTTTTTCTGTTTAGAAACACAGGTCTTTTTAATTTTTTATTATTTATTTGTTCTTTTGCTTTTTAATGCCCTGGGGCGGTCTAAGAAGCATGGTTGTCATCTGTCCTCAAGGGTTTGCTGATGTCACCCTACAACAAGCTGGCTGAGAGCTGGGGAAGGGGAGGGTGCTGGCCTTTGGATTCAAAACCAGTTATTCCCAGTCATCGTGGAGAAGGCCACCATCTCCCGAATTACCCCCAGGTGAGTGCTCTCCACTCCGTTTTGGACCACGAGCCCCACGCACAGGTACGAGTCAGGGGAGGTGGGCGTTGCAGAAGCAAATGACGAGAGATAGAGAATTCCAGAGGCCGTGAGAGGGGACTGGGGGGCTCGTGAATTGAAGGCTGTGATCGAGGCAGTGGGACTAAGGTTTACAGGCAGGGACCTTTTAGCAAATGCCACAGATGGCCACCATGTCTCTTCCGCCCGCCCCTGCGTTCACCGACGCTTCTCACTCAAGGGACCGCTTCTGGCCACCAGCACTGGCTTCCCTCTGCTTCTCAGTCTGGGGCTTTCCTGGCACCAGGGAAGCTTGCTCAGCCCGAAGCATCCAGGAGTTAACATCCCAAGGGCGACTCTCAACCAGTGGAGGAAGGGTGGGCGGGGCCCCAGGGGAGAACATCTCACTTCCCAGTCCCCCGGTGGGGCAGTCTGATGGGACAGTTGGACTGTAGCCTGCTGGGTATCTCTGATGGCCTCTGTGGGAGGGAGGGGACTCCCCCTTTCCCCACCCGCCCCTCTGTCTCCTTCCCCCACACCGTTCCTCCTGCTTCCCCAAATCACCTCCCCAAATAAACCTCCTGCAAGTGCCTGTCTCAGGGTCTGCTGGAAACTGCGATATTATTTTACTGTGTTTACAATGAAACATACGCAAAAACACTTTAGAAGGATAAGATAGAGATAAAATAAGCAATATTTAAAACAACTTATTTATTAACAACACGATCTTTTTTGCTCTCACCCAAATATTAATTACAATATTCTTAGTGAGCAGAAATATGATTGCCTGTGCTTCATTATGTTTGAAAACCTTGATTAACACTTGGCGAGCCTGGTTCCGAGTTCATTCCACTTAGTATTTGGTTTCGCGGTCTGGCTAAACGAAAAGGCGCTTCGCAAAGATGTCCGGGTCCACATGGGGAATGGGCACCCCTGAATCATGGGCTGGCTATGCGGCTCCACCCAGCAACTGGGCGAGGTTTCCGTTAGGGTCAGGCCAGCAAGAGCCCACCTTCCCTGCTGGCTGGCCGAGCACCGCCTGGAAGGTGTTGCGATGTTACGTTTTCTCTGAGATTCATTTCTAGGAGAATTGCAGAGTCAAAGGGTTTGCACATTTAACAATTTTAGGTAATATTCTCAGATTGTGTGCATCAAACCTGTGCCGAGTCACATTCACTCAGCAGTCTTACAAGCCTCTGTTCCTCCTCACAGTTTCCAACGTTAGAGATTAGAATGTTTTCGTCGATCTAATAAAACATAATATCTATTTAAAATTTGCACGTCCCTGAGCATTGGAAAAGTTTAATAATTTTTCATATATGCAATGGCCGTTTGTATCTCCCCTTCTCTGAGTTTCCCCATCCTGGTCTTCGCTCACTTTTATCATAAGTAGTTTGTCTTTTTGTGACTATTTGTAGAAGATTCTTATGTATTCTGCATATTAATCTTTTATCTGTTAAACATATTGCAAAAATTTTTATTCTGAGCCTTCTTTTTAAACTTCATAGTATCTTTGTGAAGAGAAGTTTAATGCATAGTTAAAACTTATTTTTTTTCTTTATGTCTATGAGATTTGCTTAAGAAAGCTTTTCCCAACCAAAAGCATTTAAAAATTCCATCATACGTTCTTCTATTCTGTTTATAATACTTTTGATTGTTTTGAGTCTTTAAATCATCTGACATTAGTTTTGGGTTATTTATTTCAAGTTAAGTATAAGATTCTTTTTCAAAACAATACATGATGATTCCCAAGGTGTTTATCAGATACCTCCATTACTACCTCCTTTTTCATTTGAAATGCCGAATTCAAAGTAAATTTTATTTAAGAGCAGTTTCTCGAATTTCTGTCCTATTCCACTGATCTCTTGTAGTCTTATGTCAACACCAGTTGTTTGACTGCTGATGTCTTAAACCATATTTCGGTATTTGCAGGCAAAGGATTTCCAGTCGCTCTTTATACACATTTTTTATTCTTGGCATTTACACTGCCAGATGAACTTGAGAATATTAACAAGTTTATCACAAAATCTATGTGGATTATGTCTGGGATTGCACCGAGTATAGAGATTAATTTGTAGAGTGCCATAGTCTGAGACACTGAGTCACTGCATATGATTTATATCTTGATTTTTAGAAATCCTTATTTTAATGATCTTTGGTAAAAATGATTTGGTTTTCTTCATGTAGGTTTTGCACAGTTCTTGTTAGGTTGAGTTCTAGAGTTTGTTTTTGTTGTTCTAAAATGGATCTATTGACATGAAATTTATTTTTTTCTGATATATTAGACCAAAAATCAGGTTAATAGCATGCATGACGTGCTTCCACTTTTTTTTGGTAAAGAATATATCTACATACATGGATACCTGTACACAGAGAAAATCTTTGCGTTTAATTGCTTGTTTCATTCTTTTTCTGTTTGGTTGATATCTTTCAGGCCAGGAGCCAGTTTTGATGACTTTGTATCTATCATCTGGCGCATAGTAGCAGCTCAAAACACTTTGCGAAATGAACGAATGAAAGGATGAAGGAGATAAAGGGATATCGAAGGGCCTAATAAAGGACAGCATCTTTTTCGAGTGTACGGAGTTATGAGGTCAAGTTCTTTTTGCCTCACTGTATTTTCCGATTTCTCTTTTGTGATCGTGTGTGATCTTGTACTGTAAAGAAAGAAAGAAGATGGTTTCGCTTGGGAAAATGAGAAAACCATAACAAAACAAAGAGCATCGTGCAGTGTGCCTCACGTACTCCTTGTAGATTTTTAAAAAAGAGGAAAAAAGATGCGGTCCCTAGAAACGGCTGGCGGGGGGGGGAGGCGATCCATCTTTCTGGGTGACGGGCTATCCCCGTTTCAGAGGCTTGGTTTCGCCATCTGTAAAATGGGTTCTTTCTGCCCGCCCCTGCCTCTCTCTGACCTCCCGGGCGTGGGGGGACATGTCTGCCTGTCCTCGTGCCCTTCGCAAAGGCCTGGCACAGTCGGGAGGAATCAGAGGGCGGCTGGAGGGTCCTTCTAATGTCCCTGAGCTTGTTTTCACATTACGATGATCTACGGTGTAGGCTGCTCCAGTGCCTGGGACGCTTGCAGGAAGGGCAGCCGTGAGACCCTTGGGGTGGGAAGGGCCACCCGGTCAATAATATATGCAGCTGTCGAGAGGCAACGTCGACCTCCTTTCCTCCAGAGGACAGATGACTGTCCCTGGAGCCTGGTTTGCATGTAAATAATGAGCCGCGGCACTGCTCAGCCGCTCGCATCACTGAGGACAGAGGAAAAGAGACCGAGAAGGACAGATTAGAGGAATATGAGGGCGCCGCGTGGGATCTGCGTCAGGGAGTCTAACTTACCCGGCTAATTTCGCTCGCTCTCCGAAGGAGCACAGGGTCGGCGTGTTTCCACACCCGGGGTAAAAGAGTTCTTGTCAGAGTGATTATCAAGCAATGGAAGAAGTAATAATGCGTTTCTTAGGAGGAAGGGTGATGCGCGGATGACAGCAGTTGGTGAAGGACCCCTTTACACCCGACGCAGCAAGGAGCATTTGCCCCAGATGACGTAACGACACTGGAAAGGACGTGGGAGCTTGGCCCGGGGCACGGGTGCAGCCAGCTAAGGGCAGAGAGCCCCCATCTCATGCTGCACCCTCCCCAGGCCCACGCCACACTCCCCCGGGCCCACACCACTCACTCTATGGATTCTTCCCTGCCCCCACCCCCAATTTTTTTTGGCGAGGCAACCCTTAGTCGACCTCACAGAGTGAGACCTTGTCAGCTTAGAATCCCTTATCTATCTATCTCTCCATCTATCTATCTATCTATCTATCTATCTATCTATCTATTTATTTATTATGCCTACAGCACCTGGTCTTCCTGGGTGGTCTCCCATCCAAGTACTCACCAGGCCTGACCCTGCTGAGCCCAATTTTTTTTTCTTTGTTACGACCATATTTTAGAGACATTTTAGAGTCACAGCTAAATCGAGGGGGCAGGTACAGAGATTTTCCATGCACCCCCTTTTCCCTCAGAGCTCCCCCTCCCTCTCATCAGCATCCCTCACCAGGCTGGGACATTCGTTACAATGGCTGAAATCGTGCAGGGACGCACCGTTATCACTAAGGCCATAGTTTAGAGCTCACTCTTGGTGTTGTTTGTTCTGTGCGTTTGGACAAATGAATCATGACACGTGTCCATCAGTATCGCATCGTACAGAGTGTTTTCACTGTTCATCCCTCTCCCCGTCCGTAAAGCCCCCGGCAGCTGCCGATCTTTTTACTGTCTCCGTAGTTTTCGCCTTTTCCAGAATGTCCCGGAGTCGGAATCGTACAGTTCGTAGGCTTTTCAGACTGGCTTCTTTCATCTGGTAACATGCATTTAAGGGCCCTCTGGCCTTTCCGTGGCTCGATGGCGCATTTCTTTTTGGCACTGAGTAATAGTCCCTTGTCACATGTGCCACGGTTTATTCAGTCACTCACCGAAGGGCGTCTAGGTTGCTTCCAAGTTTTGACACTTATGAATAAAGCTGCCGTAAACATCTGCGTGTAGGTTTTTGTGTGGACACAAGTTTTCGCCTTTTTTTGCGTAGATACCATGAAGTACGATTGCTGAATCATAGTAAGAGTTTTAGTTTTATAAGAACTAGCCAAACCGTCTTTGAGGGTGGCCACGTCTTTTGCATTCCCACGGGTACCATACCGAGGTGTGTCTCTCTGCGTCCAGCTTTCGGCCATTGTGATAGGTGGGCAGTTGCCTCTGGTTGTTGTCTTACCTTCCACTTTCTATTATGGAAAATATAAACCTGCACGAGAGAAGACGGAGTCATACAATGTGCTCCTCCCCGTGCCCCCTCCCCCAGCTGCAGCTATTATCAATTCAAGGCCGGTTTTGTTGCATCTCTACCTGTTCCTCGTCTTCTTTACATGCCCATGGGGGTGGGGGGAGCGCAGAGTTGGGAGCCTTGGTGGGAAATCCAGCCCCGTGCAAGATTCCAGGGTGCAGAGAGCCAGGCCTGAACCTCAAAAAGACCATGACCTTGTCAAGCCCAGGGAAAAAGGGGACACCAGGCTGGAGAAGGGAAAATTTGGGAGGCCACAAGAGCCATCTTCAAATTTTGGCAAAGTAATTCAGGAGCAAACGAAATGCATTTCAACTCAGGAACTCCAGGGAGACGAATTTAGGGTGCAGCTTGAGCAAAACTGTGGAAAGCACAGAAAAACAAAGGCGTTTTCTACAGGGACGACTCTTTCCCAACGGAGGACCTATCGCCAGAGATGTGTCCAGCTGAAGCTGCTGGATGTGGCAGGTGACCCAACCCGGGCCATGTAAGAACCACCCCAGAAATTGTTGAAATACAAATCACGGATCAGTAGGCCTGGAAGGGGGCCAAGGAGCTTTGTTTTTCTAAGTTCCACAAAATTTGTGACTTGACTGGATATTGGATGATATGAAGAAATTATTAATATCCAACAGATAAATGAAAAGATGCTCAAATAACTAATCATCAGGGAAACACATTAAAACTACAATAAATACAACCTTATAGCTGTTAGGATGGCTATTATAAAATAACACCAAGTGCTGGTAAGGATGTGGAGAAATTGGAACCCTGTGTGCTTCCGGTGGAAGTGTAATGGTGCGGCCACTATAGAGAACAGTATGGCACCCCCTCAAAAAAATTAAGGGTAGAACTACCATACGACTCGACAATTCCACTTCTGGATATACCTCCAAAAGAATTGAAATCGGGGTCTTAAAGGGACATCTGCGCTCCCGTGTTCATCATTACCGATAGCCAAGATGTGTAAACAACCTAAGTGTCTATCGATGGACGGAAGGATACAGAAAATGTGGTGTATACATACAATGAAATATTCAGCTTTTAAAAAAGAAAAATCCGGCCAATTACGACAACTGGATGAACCTTGAGGACATTTTGCTAAGTGAAGTAAGCCAGTCACAGAAGGACAAATTTTATACAATCCTGCTTACATGAGGACTCTGAGATAGTCAAACGCGTAGAAGCAGAGAGTGGTGGTCGCTGGGGCTGGAGGGAAGACGAAGTGGAGCATTGCTACTCAACAGTTTCAGTTATGCAAGATGATTAAGTTCTAGAAATCTGCTACCTAACACTGTGCCTATTATAAACGAGACTGTATTGGGCCCTTAACAATCTGTTAAGAGGGTAGATCTCATGTTACTCTTACCATAATATAAAAAGGGAATTATTGTAACAATTTTTCTTAGGTTCGATAATGATATTTGCTTATATGTTTACAGAAAGTATCTTTTAGAGATATGTACTGAATTAGTTACGAAGGGAGTGATACAATGTAGGGGATTTGCTTCAAAGTAACTAGGTGGGGAGGCCCGCTGTAGAAATAAAATTGGCCATGAGTTGATCGTTGTTGAAGCTGAGTCATGGAAATGTAGATTTCATGACTGTGCTTTCTACTAGGAAGAAAATTTAAAAAGTGAGGTGCCAGCGGGTGCTTGGAGGAGAGGGGAGGCTTCCGTGGACAGGATATCAGGGCAGCCTCTTTATTTGAACTGGGGCCTTTATTTGAGTGGCGCATAGGAGGTGACCATGGAAAGATCTGGATGTAGTACTGCAGGCAGAAGGACTGGCCAGTGCAGAGACCTCGAGGCAGGAATTAGTCTAAAGTGTCTGAAGAAGAGAGAAACCTCTGTGGTTGGCGTGAGCGGCAGGCGGCTTGCAGGGAGGTGGGAAAGGGGGCGCAGATACTGCAGCATTCCACTCGGGCCTCTGGGGTTTCTCCTGGCTGCAGGGGAAGACACAGAGGGCTCTACAGGGGAGAGCGATATGTTCTGGTTCCTTTTGAAAAAGCTCACTCAGGCTGTTGAGCTGAGAACAGACTGGGGGTGCCCCTGGCTGCCAGCGATGGGGTCCTGACGCCAACTGTCTTAACCAGTCACGAGATTCACTGGCCACAGATTCAACTTCATTTGGAGTCTCAGAGGTATCTAGGTGGCCTTCCTGGACCTGAAACACACAAGGCTGCGTGCTTCGTACTTCCTCGCCAAGGGATGGGTAGATTCCTTATGAAAGCACCTCTGAAGAATGAGGAAAAATTTTCTCAGAAGCCTCCAGAAAACCTGTATTCGTGGGGTGTCACATGCCCGGTCCTGAACCAAGCACAGAAAATGCACACGACTTCGGCTGGAGCTGGGGGTGGGTCAGCTTCCTACAGGCAGAGGAGCTATGTGGGCTATGGCTGACCATCTTGTGGAGGGGTGGTGGGGTGGGCAGTGGCCAACGTCCATCACGAGGGGCATGAGTGTAGGTAGGGAGACCGGCGAAGGACCTACAGGCGTGGTGGGGGAGAGATGCTGGTGTCGCTAGACAAGGTGGTCAGATTCTGGCTGTTTCAAGATGTTGAAGTTGGACACGCAGTGAGGAAAAGACAGGAATTACCATTTACCATTTATCCAAGTTGTCCTCCCGTCTCCCTTTGGAGCACATGGAAGAGGGTGGGTGGGACAAGGAGCTGGCCAGGAGGGAAGGCAGAGAAGTTGAGCAACTAGGTGCAGCGGGGCGTGTGTGGGTACCCCCCAGCCTACTTCCTTCTCAGAAGTGGGAAGAACAGGACCCATCGCTACGGTCAGGGGTTGGAGCAGAGATGGTTGTTAGGTCAAGGCCGCTTCCACGCAGTAAGCAGTAATTGGGTGCCCACTGCGTACAGTGGCTGTCCGAGAAAGAGGGCGCAGGAACTGTAAAATAAGAGAAAAAAATGTGGGCGCAGTTACCCAATCTCTTCAACGGTCCACACATAGCAGTGTATCAACGTAAGTGCCATGGCTTCATATAAGGAAAAATTACACCGCGTGCAGTAATTAATACACATGCAACATGTAATTGCATTTTTAATTCATTAAACAGGCACCGGAAAGATTTGAATTTGCTAAAATTAAACGGCTTAAGCAGCAGCTTTAGCGCATGAACGAAGCGCCTACCGCCAGATGCAGCAGCGAACGGCTGGGGGGGACGTGCGGGGCCCGCGAACCCGCGCGGTGCGCGGACGCGGGCCGGGACGGAAGCGCGCCCAGGGCCACCACGCGGCGCAGCCCGGGCCTGCGCGCGCCCGGCCGCGCGGCTCCCGCACCACGTGACCCAGAGGCGGGGCGGGGCGGGGCCGCGCGCTTCCCGGCGTGCCGCGCGGGGCGGGGCGAGGGGCGGAGCTGCGGGGAGGCGCGGCCGCCACAGGACGCCTGGCTCGGCCCGGCCATCGGACAGCGCGTCCCGCTCTCCCCGGCCGGCCTGCTGCTCCGAGTCGGCGGCGGCGGCGGCGGCGGGCGGCATGCGCGTGTGAGATGCGGCCGCGGGCAGCCCGGACGCGAGCAGCGGCCGCCGCAGCAGCGGAGCGGGCGGGCGCGGCCTCCTCAGCGCGGGGCGCGCCGCGCATGAGGGCGAGCACGCGGGCGCTGGGCAGCCGCCGGCCGCGCCGCCTCCACAAACACTTGTTTAGGACTCGTTCGCCCCGCTGAGGTGCGGGCGCCCCCGCCATGGAGGCCCCGCCCGGCCCCGGGCCCCACGCCGCGGCCTCGGCCTCGGCCTCGGCGCCGCTGCGCGCCCCGGAGGTGGCGCGGCTCCGCGAGGAGCAGGAAAAGGTAACAGGCCGCGCGCCGGCCCGCGCCCCCGCGGGGTCCCGGGGCCCCCGCCGCGCGCCTGGGCCCGGGGCCGCCCCCCGCGCCGAGCCCCTCCGCCCCCGGGGCGCGGCGCGCGCGCGCCCCTGCCCCCGACCCGACCCCGCGCCCGGGAGGGCACGGCCTCGGGCCCGCGGAGACCGCGTCGCGGGAAACTTCTGTCACGTGCTCCTGTCGGGGCGTGCGGGGAGCCCTTCGGCCCGCGCGGGCGTGGGAGGGGACGGGGGCGTGGCGGGCCGTTGAACTCGCGCCGAAAGCGAGTTCCGGAACTCGGCGCGCACGGCCGCGCGTGGGAACCGTGCGGGCCCGCGTCGCGCTGCGCCGCGCCGCGCCGCGCGGCGGCCGGAAGTGCGCGCCGGGCGCCGCGGGCTCGTCACCCACACGGTGCCGGAGCGCGTAGTCTCTGTTGCGCTTGATCGTCGCGCTGGACGTTTTTGTTAGGTTTGTGACCACACGCTTCGGGCGCAGTGTCGGCTTTGGGGGTTTAGCATGTGCCCAGATCCAGTGCTGTTTTATTAAATTCTAACTTCAAGCGCATAATAAATCCGTGTCCCTGTACCCGTGAGGAGGGAGGGCGGTTTCGCATTTCCTCATGGGCGTGGAGATGAAGCCCGCCCGGTTTAGGAAACATCACGTTACTGTTTAACTCGGGGTGTCTTGCCCCTCGAATTCTGTAGCATTTCGGGGGAACGCTAGCTCCTGAAAGTTTGCAATTCTTACTTTGAAAAGCAACATTGAATTTACTTAAAATGCCCCGTGTCATACTGCGAGAGGGTCATCCTGGTTAAAAGGGTTAGGAAGTTGTTTCAAAAGTTAACAGGGAGAATCCCTCACTTTTTCCGTTGAGCATTTTTGTATAAAAAACGACCACGGACGTAGGTGAACAGATATTCGCACTCCGTTCACCTAGGTGAGGGAATTTTCACCGAACCTGGAAAATTCCTGGTTTGCTTGGAAGCCACCTGTTGTGGGAATCCTTTCCGCTTTGTGCCGCTTGGTCTAGATGACTTTGTGCGTTGGATTCCCTTTTCTGAGAGACATTTTTCTCTTAATACTACGTAAAACTGGTGGGTTTTAAACTTGCCTTTTTTCAAAATGGGGATTTAAAAATTCAACAAGTTTGGCGTGTTTACGTTTTAAGACGTGAACGGATCTTAATTTTTTTTTTATGAGGAAAATTAAGAGGAGAGAGAAAAGACTCATGAGACCAATTTGTTCATTTTGGCAGAACTGTTTATGGTTCTCGTTCTTGTAGAAAATGCGACGCAGACGCTCGGAAGACGGCGTCCCCGTTGCCGTCGTCTTTAGCCTCTTCCGTGGAGGAATTACTTTTGCCTCCCTCGTGTGTGTGCACAACGCTGACTCGATGTGTTTTCTCCCATTGGGCTCGTTAAGAAGAGATACCCCTGGTTTTATTCTGATGTCAGTGTGGCGGAAATACAAAGGGTACATTGGGGGTGCTCTGAACAGCTTCTGGTAGGGTACCCAGCTGCGTGTGAAAACTGCTTTTCTCCAGTTTGTAGGTGAGGCCCCTCAGTAGACAGACTGGACCGGACGTCTGCTTTGCGGGCGCAGGAGACCCAAACATACTCGTAGATAGCTGTTGTGCCATGATGGTTTGGTGCAGGAACAGTTTCCCTGGCAAACAGACATCGGTGACGGACTTCATTTTAGGCTTTCAGACCGACCCAGCTGTCAGAGTGTAGTGAGCTCTCGTGAAGTAGAGGTGTCGGGACATTGTTGGGATGTAGAACGGAACGCTGCACAGTACTGGATATTAGTGTGGCACTTAGGATTCCTCCGTGTAAGTCGGATTAAGGGTGCTTTAGGACGTGGCCTTTCCCTGTCGGGTCCTGCGACAGAGGTCGAAAACCTGAGGAGATGATTTCAATGACTGTTTTCATTTTTCCCTAGGACGCTACCTAGCTACTAGGCTCTAGATGCCGAGGAAAGAAACGGATTCATTATGTACAAGGGGCACCTTAGTTTTAGGAGCGTAACAGGTTTTACCTAGGGCATTCTCTGTTTTTCCTCGCTTATCTTTTTGAAGCAGTAAATAACAAGGACACAAAATTAGTAACCCGAGGAAAAAAGACGGCGGAGCATGAATGAGCCACGACCCCAATAAATGACAATATCTGTGGTAAATGGACAGTATTAGATATTTTAACACTTTTCACTTACAGCACCACTGCCAAAACTTTCGCTTATTCCTTTTTGATCTAGCAAAAAGACATGTACAGAAAGGTTCCTTGCAGCTTTATTTATAATAATGAGAAAACTAAAAATCCAGCACTTGGAGATTGGTTCAATATATCGTGATACATATGAAGAGCTTTTATGCAGACATTAAACATTGTAGAACAGTATGTGTTAATGTAGTTACAGTTGTGTCTATGTGTATATGAGTATTCACACTTATATGGGAAAACACACCGTCTGACGTTTCAGAAGCACACAGTTTCATTTTTTATTTTACCTAAAAGTGAATGAAATTGGCTGGAATTAGTTTTTTTCAATAAAGCCTGTTCATAAAACTTAATTAGTTTTAATGAAAACTGGGATGTTGTATCTTTAATTGCTAAGTACTTTCTGGACTTGAAAAATAGCTCTTGGCTGGTTTGAGCACCAGTTAGGCAGGTTCATTGGTTTCTTCATAGTTGATAGATACAATTTATGCAAACATCTATCCCCTATTTGGATTCCTTTTTTTTTTTTTTTTGGAGGTTTTATTTACTCTAAACTTCGGATCGAAAGATACAGGGACAAGAGGGAACTTGGATTAAATCTTTTCTCATAACCAAATCTGTTGTCACCAGTAGCAGTAGAGCAGTCGCTAGAAAATGCAAGCTGCTCAGAGGCCCCTCTAGACTGAGTGGTGCTGCGAAGTGCACGATCCAGGGCTGTAGTGGCGAGTCTTCGGTTCTTCTGGGGAGATTTCCTCATACTAAGATCTTGTCACATCTGGCTCTATCTTAGAATTACATTATGTTGAAATTTTGGTTTGTTAGCTAAAGTTGTATTTCTGTGATATCTATATTTTATATCTGCAGATACAGTTATCTTTTATTAGCAAAATTACTGAGATTTTGTTGTAATGTGAAAAAAGTACCATATAGTATTATTTTTACAAGTTTATTTGCAGGATAATAGTAACTTTGGAAAAACCGTGGATGTTATTTTATTATAATTATTACTGAGTGGCTTATGTAATTCTCACTTGGAATTTTGGAATAACTTACACTTTTTTTGGTATAGAACCTGGGGAGTTAAATGCATTAAGAGGAAATATTTCAAAATTTTCATAATGTAAAGCAATAACTTAATGGTGGATTTTCATATTTCTCATGATAAAACTAAATTGTACGTAGTTTAAGAAACTGTCACGTACCCCATACAACAGCTGTTCCCCTCTTCAAGCCCAGAACCCAAGTCATACAGTTTTTCAACAGGTATTTACTGAGTGCCTATGCCAGGCAGACGTGCTCTGCTGAGGGTGCTGGAGTGAACCGCGGAGAAGTCCCGCTTCAGGGAGGTTCCGTCCTAGTGGCAGAGTCGCGGAATAGGCTCGTTAAACACGTCGGGTGGTTCGGGACGGGTAAGGCTCGGTGGAGAAGGAAGTAGGTGAGGGACTGGGACCGAGGGTGAAGGTCTGAGCGGAGGGACTCGGAAGGCGAGGGGGTCAGGCGAATCCCGTGTGTCGTGGTTTCATCTGAGCAGAACCCTGAAATAAGCGGAGCGCCGGCTGCGTGGAGATGGGGGGCGTATTTCGGAGAGGAGCGTTCTAGTCAGGGTGAACGTGTCAGCATGAGGCAGGCGAGAGCTGTTTCACGGCAGCGCAAGGATTTGGTTTTTATTTTCGTTAGACGCGAAGCCATCGAAATGTGTTTTGAGAATCACGCTGGTCTTAAACGATAAACTTCCGTTTGTCATGTGTGAAGAAAGGGAGACATAGGGTTGCATTATATAGAGTAAATTCTGCGTGTGCCAGGCACCGCGACAGATGTTTACAGATTCGGTGTTAGAATCTTCATTAACTCTTAATTTTTCAGGTGAACAACTTGGGTTGTTTTCTAGTGTTTGCCCTGAACTTTCTCATGGGTTATTCGTGTCTTTTCCAAAGTGTTCTAACAGTCGACAGTACCAGGTTCCTACTCTTGGTTCTTACTGCCTGTCCTTGTCATATTTGCGAGACATTCTAGTAATGATCGATGAAGTCAGTTACCTTTTCAGATATTTTTTGGCTATTTGCGTTGCTTTTTGGTAAAATGCCCGCTCATCTCTTGTCCATTTTCTGTTGGGATGTTTGTCATATTCTAATTGATTCATAGTAATTCTTTATGCACTTTGGATATGAGTACTTTTCCAGGAATGTTTTGTAAATTTCTTCCCTAGCCTGTGGCTTCACTTGACACTCCATAATGGTGTCCTTCGATGAGCAGAAATTCTTAATTTTAACAAGCGTTTCCTTTATGGTTAGAGTCTTTTTGTCTTGTTTTTATCAAGTCTTTCCTACCCTAATGTTTGAAGATATTCTCCTGTGTTTTCTTCTAGAAGTTTTATTGTTTTGCTTTTCACATTTAGATCTACAATCTTCCCGGAATTGATTTTGTGCATAACAGGGCGTTGAGGTCAGGTTTCATTTTTTACCACGTGGACATCTAGTTGCCCCGTCACCATTTTTGGAACGATTGTTTTCTTTCCACGCGTTGTCATCTTTGTCATAAGTCAGGTGACTGTATGTGTGGATCTATTTCTTGAATCTGTTCCACTGGCCTGTTTGTCTGTTCTTGTACCAAACCTACACTTTCTAATTATCATAGCTTTACAAGTCATCTGGAAACTTGGGAGTATAAATTTTGTTGTGATCCCTCAAGATTTCCTTATTTTATTCTTTCTAGTCCTTATGCTGTTTGTTTCTCTTGGGTTTTGCGCTGGCTAGGATTTCTAGTGCAATGCGGAACAGAAATGGCGATAGTGGTGTTAGCAGAATTTTTTAAAAAAATCCATTGAGTATGATATGGACATCATTTTTTGTATTACTGTGGAATATGTTTTTTATATTCACTTATATATGTCGGAGTAAGGAGATTTCTTTACATTCCTCGTTAGCTAATACTTTTTCTGAATAGGCATTGAGGTTTAGAAAGTTTTTTTTCTAAATCGAGTAATTATAAGCAGTTTATTGAAGAAAGTATATTTCGTCTTTCTAGTGCCGAATTTTTTTTTTTTAATTTATGGATGGCAAAGTTGTAAGAATAAGTTTGCTTATAGTCATGGATACATTTTATAAGTAGATGAGATTTCAGAACATGTGAGTTACATTTTATTTTAGAACAATTTTATATTATTATTGTTGTTGTCAGCACTTATTATCATGCCAGTCATGTACCATGAGAAAAAACCACTTTGGTATTGATCTTTTGGAAGTTGTTAATAAACATTATAATACAGTGTTTCAAGGTGGAATATACCCCACGTTCATTGCTCGGCCTCTCCAGATCGGAGTAAAAGACAAGGATGGTTCTAAAGCGCCCGTGGGGAGAGGCTGAAGGAGGCGCATGGAGTCTGGGCTGTGACCATAACTGCTTTGTTTTGTTCTCTCACCGGATGTGTTCATTTTGGGTTGAAGAATCTTTTCAGCTTGTATCATTCTTGCCATCCTCTCCAGATTGGTGAGTCTCAATCCTTTTAGTCTATCCCAAGTTAGTTAATTTTTTTTAAAGCTAAAACTTTATTTTGAAAAATTGTAAAACATAAACATTGAAGGAATAGTTTAGAGTCATCAATATTTTGTTCCATGTGCCTTTTCCTTCTTTCTTTCCCTCGCTCCCTCCCCCCTCTTCCTTCCTTCCTTCCTTCCTTCCTTTCCTTCTTTCTTTCTTTCTTTTCTTCTTTTCTTTTCTATTCCTTTTTGTTTTCTTGTTGAACCATTTGAAAGTTAATTGTAGACATCAGCAAGTCCTTAATACCTAAGCATGTATCATTTTAGACCAAGGTTATTTTCCTACATAATCATAATATCCTTTTTCACACCCAAGAAATGAACAGTGACACTCAATAATGGTATTTAACATATTCAAATTTTCTCAATTTTTTCTAAAAATGTCCTTCATAACTCTTTCTCGGTCCAAGATGCAGAGATTGCATTCGGCCATCTTACCTCTTTAGTCTCCTTTCATCTAAAACAACCCCCTGCCTTTTGTGTCTTTATTAAATTGATATTTGAAGAGTATTTGGAGAGATTATGACAGTTGTCTTATAGAATGCTCCACAGTTTGGATGACTGATGAATGTAATTATGAAGAGACAAAGTTAAACATTTTTGGCAAGAGTATTACATAGATGATGGCGACTTCCTACTGCATCATCAGGAAACACGTGTTACTCTAGCCTGTTACAGGTGTTGCTAATTACTTATTTAAGAGGGTGTCTATCAGAACTCTGCACTGTAAAGTTACCTTTCCCTTATGTAAGGAATAAGTACTTTAAGTGGTAATAATACTCAAAGATAGTGTAAACATCCTGTGCCCCAAGCACCCTTCGCCATGGATGATCCTGGCCTAAATCAGTTATTATATTGGTGCAGATTAGTGATTTTCTAACATCTATATTTTTAGCTGGCATTTTTCTGAAAACAAGAACATCTGTTCTTTTAGTATCACTATAGACTCCTGTTCTTGTTTTTTTTTTTTTTAATTCGGTGTGTTATAATTTGTCATTATTTTTTTATGCTCAGATTGTCCTAAATTTGGCCAGTGGGAGCCCCTTCAAGCTGGCTCCTACATCATTTTGACATGTCCCATCCTTCTTTAATCATTACCTTGCTTTCTGGCGTGAGGTGTTGGGCTTACCTTTCCTAATTTTCTTGCCTTAGTCCTGAAATTGAGTTAATTTTCAGTACTCACAAAATAACTTGCTGAGATTTTGCTTGGAGTGCATTGAATCTAAAGATCAATTTGGAGAGAATTGACATGTTTACATATTAAGTTTTCCAATCAACATGGTATATTTTTCTATTTATTTAGTTTTTTCATAACTTCTTTTAGTATTGGCTTTGTTTAGTGTATACATCTTGCATGTTTTAGATTTATCTCTAGATATTTATTATTTTTATCATGCTTTATAATTTATTTGCTGTTTTATCTTTTGCTAGTATGTAGATCTGTACTTGATTTTTGTGTATTGACTGTTAAATTTACTTGAATTTGAATCACTATGTATTCTGATAGTATGTGTACAGATATATACAAGCATGTTGTTTGAGTAATAGTTTTATTTTTTCAAGTTCTCAAGGCTTTTATTTTATTTTTTGCCTTATTGAATGATCTTGGACCTTTATAAAAGTAGCGGTAGTAGGCTTCCTTATCTAGTTCTGTATATAAGAGGAACAGTTTTAAATATTTTACCATTAAAATGTTTTCTGTGGGCTTTTGGTACTCTTTAAGAAAATAAGAAAATGTTCCCTTATTCCTAGTTTGCTAGTTTTATCATGAATGGATGTTGAATTTTATCAAGTGCTTTTTCTGTGTTTATGGAGATATTAATATGGCAAATTAATTTGATTTTTAAAAATAATGAAACACCATTGCATACCTGGGGAAAGCCCCCTTGCATATGATGTGTTTACTTTTTTATATATTGCTAGATTACATTTCATATTAAAGTGAGCTCTGTTTAAACAAAGAGTGCTAGCTCCCATCCCTGATTGGTCCATTTTTGTGCAGACGAGGACTCCAAAGCCTCAGTTTGATTGGTCCAAATAGCACCATCCTGATCGATGGGATTGAAGTCACTTTGGTCAATGAAGATGCAAACGAGGGTATAGCTGCTCAGGCCCAACTGGCTGAGGCAGGTCTTCAGCCCATTGCTGAGTTAGGAGCCTGGGCGCTCCTTCGTAAGGGTTGGCTCAGACCTCAGGAACGCAGCAGTTCAGGTGGCGGGCGGCTCAGTGCAGTTTTTTCTCGAAGCACAGAGAGCATGTTTAGCAGTGACTACTAGACTGTTTATAAATTTGAGCCCAATAGCCACCAGGAGTTCTTCTTAACAGGCACATGAATTCTTGGGGGCGACAGTCTAATGAGGGATATTGGTCTGTAATTTTCTTTTCTCGTAATGTCCATGTTAGATTTTAGTTTCAGAGTTATGCTGGCCTTATAAAACGACTCTCATTTTTGTGTATTTTATAAAAATGTTTGTATACCATTGATATTGTTTCTAACTTCAATGTTTGGAATAATTCATCAGTGAAGCTCTCTGGGCCTAGTATTTTCCTTGTTTGGGTATTTAAAAATATAGACATTTCTTTGTCAGTGAAAGGACTATCCAAATTTTCTATTTCTAAATGTATCAGTTTTGGAAATGTGGTTTCAAGGAATTTTTATTTTTATCTAAGTTTTAAAATTTATTGGCTTTGAGTTGTTCGTTATATCTCCTTTTTAATATGTGTAGGTTTGATAGTGATGTCTTTCTTTTGATGTCTGTTATTTGCAATTTGTATGTGCTTTCCCCCCCTTGATTTGTCTTTGTCTTCCTAGGAGTATATCGATGTTGTCAATCTTTTTAAAGAACCAGTTTTTGACTTTATTAATTTTTCTTTGTAATTCGTTTTTCTACTTCATTAATTTCTGCTTTTATCTATTTATTCTTTAAAAAATTTTTCTGTTCTGTAATTTTTTTCTAGCTTCTCGAGATGAAAACTACTAGAGAAGAAAAAGCCACTGATTTTTCCATTCTTTATACTATATGTATTTTGAGTTTTATAGTTTTATATTTTTCATTACCTTAGGTACCCCATACATTTTGTATGTTATTTTTATTATCAGTCATATAAAATATTTCTAATTTCTATTGTGGTTTGTCTATTGACCCACAGTATTTAGAAATATATTGCTTAATTTGCAAACATCAAGTATTTTCTGTTTTTCTTTTGTCATATTTAATTCTGTTCTGATCAGAGAACACATTTTGCAAAACTGAAATTTAAGACTTGCCTTGTGGCCTACTGTATGATCTGTTTTGGTCAAAGTTCCATCGTTTACTTGGAAAGAATGTAAATGCTGCTTTTTGAGTTCCATATATGTTTGTTAGCTCAAGTTGATTGAATGTGGTGTTGGAGTATCTTATATTCTTGTTAATTTTTTTTGTTTGCTAATTCTATCAGTTATGAAGAGATGTGTTTTAGGATCTCCACGGTGGTTGTATATTTATCTTTTTCTTTACTTTTTCAACCTTTGCTTTTGTACATTTTGAAGTTCTGTCATTTGATGCATATACATTTACGACTGTAATAACTTCCTGGTCAGCTGACATTTTTATCATTCTGAATGTTTTTTATTTCTAGTGATGCTTCTTGCTTTCAAGTCTCCTTTGTCAAATATTCGTCTGGTTATGTCAGCTTATTTTGTTTTTGCTTCTTTTCATGATTTATCTTTTTTTATCTTTTAGATTCAGTCTATTTGTGTTCAAAGTATATTTCTTAGAAACAGCATATAGTTATGGTTTTAAAAATTCAGTCTGGACAACTTTTTCTTTTATCTAGAATATTTAGTCCATTTCTATGTAATAGAATTACTGATATATATAGTTTCACTCTTATCGCCTCTCTACTGGACATTTCACTTTTGATTTTAAAAATTGTAATAAAATATGCAAAACATGCAATTTTTCATTTAAGTAATTTTGAAGTGTATATTTCAGTGGCATTAAGTACATTCAGTTTGTTGTGCAGCTGTCACCACCATCCATCTCCAGAACTTTTCTTTATCTTGCAAAACTGAAACTACCCATTAAACAATAACTCCCCTGCCTTCCCCCATCCCCTGATAAGTACCATTTTTCTTTCTGTCTCTGAATTTGACTACTCCAGATAGCTCACACAAGAGCAGTCATGCAGTAATTGCCCTTTTGTGACTGGCTTATTTCATTTAGCATAATGTCTTCAAGGTAGAATATATCAGAATTCTCATCCTTTTAAAGGCTGAATAATATTCCATTATATGTATATAACACATTTTGTTACTCATTCATCCACTGATGGATATGGGTTGCTTTTACCTTTTGACTATTGTGAGTAATGCTTCTGTGAACATGAGTTCGTACAAGTGTCTGAGTCCCTGCTTTCAGTTCTTCTGGGTGTGTCCCTGAAGGGGGATTGCTGCAACCTGTGGCGATTCTGTTTAATATTGGAGGAACCACCGAACTGTTTTCCATGGTGACTGCATCGCGTTACATTTTCACCAACAGTGTAGACTTAAGCTTTTTTCACAGCTTCAGGGACACTTGTTTTGTACTCTTTTTTTTAATAGCTGTTCTAATGGGTGTGAAGTGATACCTCATTGTGGGCCTGTTTTACCTACTTGGATGTTCTTTTTTTCTCTGCTTTTTTTAGGGCCTTCCTTTGACTTTAATCAAACATACCTTATTGTTGTATTTTCTCCCCTCTATTAACTTGTTCATGATACATTCTTTTTTACTGTGGTACTTTAGTACTATATATGTTTCGTTGGCACTAAATATACTATATATTTATACTATATTTTTTACTGTTTTTTCTTACCAGGGAAATTTTGCCTAGAGATCACAGCATGCATTCATTTATCCATCTTGTTTGCATTCTTGCTTCAATGCATTTTAATTCTAGGTGTTTTATTTTTATTTTATTTTTTGTTTTTTATTTTATTTTATTTTTTTAGGCGAGGCAACCCTTGGTTGACCTCACAGATTGTAAGGACCTTGCTTACAATCCCTTGTTTTTTATTTTTTATGCCTACAGCACCTGGTCTTCCTAGGTGGTCTCCCATCCAAGTACTAACCAGGCCCGACCCTGCTTAGCTTCCGCGATCGGACGGGATCGGGCTTGTTCAGGGTGAGATGTCCGTAGAATAATTTTAGGTGTTTTAAACAGAATAATATTAATTGTTCTATGTGATCAATATCGATTCATCTGTACCTTTTTAAAAATTACCTGTACAGTTGCTCTTTAGTTCTTTATGCATTTATATTTCTTTGAATAATCCCTGTAGTATCCATCCCCCCCCGCCCCCCGCCAGCTTTATTGAGATGTAGTTGACATATACTGCTGGGTAAGTTTAAGGTGTACAGGTGTTGATTTAATACCCTTACACATTGCAGTGCTGGCCACCACCTTAGTGTTAGCTGACACCATCATGTCACATAATTACCTGTTGTATTTCTTTCAGTGAAAAATCCGCTGGCACATGATTCTGTGAAAATGTTTATTTTTCCTTCATGTTGGAGGATCTTTTTGCTGTGTGTGTAATTATAGATTTTCAGTTATTTCTTTCAGCACTTTAAGACATTTTCTCGTTTTCGGTTTCCATGTTTTGTTGGAGTTACCTCGGGCCCTGAGTCTTCGTCTGGCTCTTTGGAAGGCAGAGTCTCCTCACTGCTTTCTCTCCGCCCTGCTGCTTGGAACCTTTTCTTCGGTTTTCATCAGCGTAACTCTGTAGTGCCTTGATGCATTCGGCTATTCGTACTTACTCTTTAATGATTTTTTTTTTTGTGAGATCTTCACAAGTGTGTTAGAAATGTCCGATATTTGTGTATAAAGGGACTGGGTTTGAGTATGAGAAATGTGTTAGAATCCTGTATAGGAGAAAACTGGGCTAAATGTAAAAGTTAGATTTAGATGATCATTTTGATTCCATCCTAGTTACATTTTTTGAATAAGAACATTTAAGTCTTTTAGCAAGTTCTATATAATTGCAATTAACTTTTGGTAGCAGTTTTGGTATTTTTGCTTTTCAGCATCTTTAGAAAGTAAATTTGTTTAAAATTTTTATACGGAAACACTCAGCAGTTTGTTGCAGTTTATTACTATTTATTGCAGTTTTTTCTGTCGGAAACCTGTAGTCAATTCCTTCCCTTTTTGCAAAGAGGTTTATTTAAAAGACCTGTAAAGTTTTACTAATGTCGTTGACTTAGACTTCTTATATACTTCGGTAATGACATTTATACATCTATTTAATTGACAGTATGATCTTTACGAAATTATTTTCAACCTTTAAGTAACTGTCAGATAACAATGCATGTCCAGTATCAGTGAGCTTTAGCCACCACTGAAACTTTTTCCTTTTTGACTCAGCAGCATTGAAATCCCAAATTGTACGATCTGCCTTGAAGACACAGTCTAGCAAGAAAAGCAAGCCATGTAAATTTGGACAGCTCTGATTAGTATAATCCTTGGGTGGTTATTTTATACATTAACCAATACAGGACGAATTTTAAATTGCAATACAGTGAAAACTTTTAGAAGTGAGGGGAAGCATTTTCGAGAGCAGTATCATTTGTGACTTGGCCACACTTACCTGTCAGGCTTTCAATTCCACTCTGATTTTAAGGCGGCGCCGTATTTAACATGGAGCACGCATAGACTGATGCCCCCTTGTGGACTGTTTCCAAAATAAATAGCACAGGTGGAAATAAGGGGTGGAGATGGTAACACATGTGAAATCATTCCTTCTTTCCTTTATAAAGTAATTTTTAAAAAGTGACTTCTGCGGAAAAACAACAAAGGAATTATTATTCCTCTATTCCATATACTTTATTGACTTTAAGATTTACCAACTATTACTTTAACCTTTTGTAACAGAATGTGTGCATGGTGTTAGCTGGACACTGATGTAAAGAAAAACAGGTGTCAGGTGGGCTTTTCATCTTTGTCACCCTGGACATCTAACTCGGTTATCATGAGTGCCTTAAAATATGATGAGATGTGGTAGTAAGTACAGGGCTAGCCCACGACCCTCTCCTTCCCCCCCGCCCCACACACGTGCACACTCACAAACGGGCTTGGGAAATTTGGTGTTCATACTTAGTTGCTTGACCGGAAAGGGCGTTGGAAGAAATAAGGACTTTTGTTAGTGAACTGGTGAATTGACACTTATTTGCTTTTACGACAGTATTGGTAAGGTCTTGTGTGTGTGACTGGGTTCATGGAGGACTCGGAGAAGTAGTAGCAGCAGTGTTTTAAGCAGGAAAGACTGCAGATGTTTTTCTTCTGGTCCCCGTCAGGTGCGTTATGGTCAGAAGCTGTCTGACGCAGTGAGTGTGCACTTCGAGCTTAGCTAGACCTGGTTCTAAAACCGACTTTATCTCTTACCAGGTCTCGGGCAGCCGTATCACATAGGGGATGGCACTTCGTCTCCGAACACAGGTTTCATCTCTTTAAGGAGGAACTGTTTGCAGCTCGATTTTTATCATATGAAATTTTGACAGAACTCTATGATTATTACTTTTAGGGTAGGGGCATTTGTGAGTTATAAAGAAAGTACCATATGGCTGACTTACTGTGTTGTTGGTGAAGACTTAATGAGAATGTGTCTTAAAAAGTGGTAAATCAGTTCGTAGCGCCCCCTCCTTTAGTCCACTTGTGGACTTAGTGCTCTGCTACTACCCGAGCACATATTTTATTTATAAATTCCTGGCTGTAAGTGCGATTAAATAAAGAATTTACTAGGTCAATTATTTTAATTGTTGAAGCCTACTAACCAATTCTTTTCATAAAAATGATTCAATAAGATTTCTTTTTTCCTTTAGGAGTAATAGTTGCATGTTTTGACAGCCTTAATTAAAAAACTAGTATTGTTCCTCAATATCCATCTTCCTTAAAAAAAGCTTTCGTGAAGGCCAACAAAGTAATGAAATGTTTTTTGTCGTTTTGCTTTGTTTTTTAAGAGTTGCTTATAGAACCAGGCTCAGTATCTTAGTCACTTTGTTTATTTAATACATAAGGGAATTAAACTGAGCCCATTTTCAGAGGAAGTAAGCTTATTTGGAATTACTTAATTTAACACAGAAAAATGAGTTGTTGTTGTGTTTTTTTTTTTTTTTAATTAGGTAGATTCAGGTTTGAATCATAAGATTTTTTCTAAAATTTTCCTTGGCAGCTAAGTTGTCAAAATTTAGTAATTTTTAAAAATAACTTTCCGTAAAGGAGAAGAAAACTAAAGATATCTCAAAATATAAATGCAACTGCTTGGGCTCAAGTGTTTTTTGAACGGAGGCGCACTCTGAGTCACGTAAACAAGGCTAATTGCCGACACATCATCAGAAGCCCATTCTGTTTTCATGCCTGGCCTCTTTCACCTTTTCCTTTATTTCTTTGGTTCGCATAATATCTGGCCCACACTTGGGTAGCACCTAACTGAAGTCTCTGTTGTTCTAAACCCTCCATGTAATTAATGAAGACCTTAATGTAAGACAGTATTTTGGCAGTGCAAATTTCTCTTGTAAATTATGAAATAGATTTTTGTCGTTTTATCCTTGAATATCAGACTATTTAGGAAAGAAAAGGGGCAAGGTGGGAGGGTAGGGTGGGGAGAAGAGAGCTAGAACAAAGTGGAGAGTGGAACGCGGGGGTGACGGCAGAAACGCCTGCCATTCTACCAGGGACTTGTTTTTTAAACATAAAAAGCATATGTGCCAAATTTACATATTTACTAATTAAAAAGGCTTCCTGGAAACATTAAGTAGACTATCTTCTATAACCTTTAACACTGTCACTAATGGATATTGCATAGAAAATTTCATCGAAGGTCCTTTAAATAATGTAAATGATTATGAATATGTAACTAGTTAATATGCAGCTACGACAGGATTATCATGTGAGGTTAATGAACATCCTGCTCTCATGGTTTGCAGGCCTTTCTTTCTGTGCTTTTGGCTCACTTCATGCTTGGAAACACATGGGATTGCAAAGCATCCTGGCGTTTTTGGGTCTCATCTTTTAATGGGGTTGTTAAATAGGAACTTTATAAAAAGGGTTTCAGGAAAATTTTTTTCTTTTTCAATTTACATTTAATTCTGTTTGTCTATTTTATAATTACTGCCAAATCAGAAACAGTGAAATGGATTGATGTAGTTTTAGGCTTGCTCTTCCAGATGTAAAGTCAGTACTCTATTATATATTACCACTGTTATTAAGTGTTGCTATGTGATTGATACTTACTGAGAGATCTTCATTCTGAGACAGACTTTTTATGCTGAGTTAATGTGTAGTATGGTTGGGTATCTGATTACAGCATGTATTTTGGTACAGGATTGCTGTCTTCGTGTTTAAAATGTCCCAAAGGAAGACATTTATTTCAGGAATTAAATGTTATAATAAAAGAAATTTAGTGACAGCCTCCCCCACCAAATCTGGTGATTTTTGGGTAAAACATTGAGCACATACACAAGAGACAATATCGGTATCTAGAACAGTAAACTAGAGCAGTGTGTTTCAAACCAGATAATACTGGTTTTTTTTTTTTTTTCCCCCACGTAGCCTTGTATTAAGCCTTTTGGCTTTTATTCCTTAGTTTCTCTGTCTCTAAAATGGTGCTACAGTATTCGAGATTATTGCTTTAAATTTTTATTAATGAATAATTTAAAAACAGATGATTAGTAATCCTTAGAAACAATGTTATTTTTTAAATTGTTATTCAAGTGTTCTTTTTGTCTCCTTACCGGTTAGTGTTCTTATTTGTTTTCTGAGCATTTTGAGAACCTACTGAAATATTTCTTAAGGGAAACAAATAACTTGTATACTTAATTTTATTGTTTTAGTATTATAAACATAGTTTAAGCTGGCTATGAAGTGCTTAAAATTTATCATAATTCACTGGGGGAACAAATGGGCTGTTCAGAGCATCTCTTTATCCCAAGTATTTCTTTTTAAAAATGTAGTAGAAAAATATCACTGAATTCATTTTTAATGCATCAGAATAAAAATTACAGGTGAAAACATTTGGAGATATACTGACAAAATAAAATATTTTCACTACTGTCATTTTTTTTTTTTTACTGATGAAACGTGGATGTTACATTGGTTTTTTTGTTATTTATAACATTTATGTATGCTACGAAATATGTATCATTGAAAACAGGTCTGGAGGTTGTATAAAATACTAGTTATCTTATATCAAATGTCATCTAATAGTTATGAAGCGGGTTTTGTACCAAAGTATGAACTGGGAAGCTGTAATTTGTTCTGCAGTTATCAGCCTGCATTAGAGGGTTATGATAAAGTATGCTGCTTAAAAACTAACATTCACATCTCTGTGCATTTGACAAATAAAAATGTAAACTGAGATGCTGTTAAATCTGTAAAGCTACTGTTCTAGTTTTCTGATGCACTGATTGTGTAGCTTTGTGTATAGCCCTGTTTTTTCATGAGTAGTTATCTGTTTTCATGACAGGTGGTCACTAGCTGCCAAGAGAAAATTCAGCACTGGTGAGTGAAAGATGCTTTTATTACATTTCTGAAATACTGATGGGCTTACCTGTTTGTGTTTAAATAAAGTATGTACTGTTTTTTTGGTAACCCGTAATTGAATTCTTCTGGTAATCTCCATTTTGAATGCTTTTGCCGCTAATTTGTATTGTCTTTCAGTGTTTACAGACTTACATGTTCCATGATTTCCTGAAATTGTGTCACCATTTGTGTTTATTCTAATGGTCTTTTTCCTTTTTTTTTTTTTTAAGTTAGAATAATATGAATATTATTATGAAGTGGAGACACATTTTGAACTGGACCGATCATAGCTTTATTTGGGAATATTTCTTACATTTATAATAGAATAATAATTGGAGTCAGTTGTTTTAAAAAAATGATGGAAATGCGCACATTTTCCTGAAGTTCGAAAAATCTAATTAATTGCCTGCGTCTCAGAGCTTGCTTTATGGACTGTACTTTTTTCAAATGCAGAGAGAAAGAAAGCATATCTATCATATCTGTTTTAATGGGCTAATCTTTAGTTAATAGGACAATGCTTGGTAAATAACACACTTTCTTATGTCTTCTGAGGAAAACGCTCAATTTAATGGTGAATAAAATCTTATATTATGAGTTGTCACGAGGTCTAGCTGTTGATCTTAGCGATATCAAATTACAATCCATCCATGCTGTGTTTACGAAGGCTTTACTCTGAGAACAACAGGAGCTGTCTTGATTATTGTCTGCAGGGTTATTGCAAAATCATGGTAACTGCCCCTTTAGCAGTGAGATTAAACCTTTGGTTATACACCATCAAGCATATAATATTTTAAATTTATTTTAAGAGGCTTTTTCTTCATGCCTGAGAGATCTCCAAGGAAATAATTTATAGTTAGTGTATATCAAATGTTTTTTGGTTCAAACGCACATAGGCTGCAAGCCGTGGATAAGAGTGGGACTCGGTGTAATCTGTACACACCATCTTATTACATTCTGACTATTGGCTTGCGGAAAATCATCTAAAACCAATAATATCCACTTTATAAATAAAATTCAGGGAGTTCATTAATTTTCAATAAATGCTGTAGTTGCAGCCACTGCTGGTGTCTGTCAGCATTTCTGTAACGGACCATTCGCTTTTCATTGTACATTCAGTCCAGGTTAAAACTTGAAATGCAAGTCTTGGCCAAAGAGAAAAGACAGAGACACCCTCCCCTTGCTAATTTGGTCAAAGTGAACCGTTTTACAAATTATTTCAAGGGGAAATTTTATGAATGCGGACCTCTCTCTCTGTTGGTTTTGGTAAGGAATTCAGGGAATTAGCAAAAGGTTGGATTCGCTCCGCGGGTCCTGATGGACACAGATGTGGGAATAGCAACTCGCTCTGGTTCGTGTGGTGAGACGCTTTCCCTGTCAGACTGGGAATTCTTTAAGGCCAGTGGGCACGGTTTCGTGCTTTTATGCACAGCACCTCCTACTGTGTTTGGCACGTTATATGCACTTAATAAATGTCT
Source organism: Pteropus medius (assembly GCF_902729225.1). NCBI lineage: Eukaryota > Metazoa > Chordata > Mammalia > Chiroptera > Pteropodidae > Pteropus > Pteropus medius. The sequence continues at coordinate 820,076 of NW_024349224.1, read as the reverse complement.
GAGTAAATGAAGACCAAATATATAATCATTTTGTATGTAACATTTTAGTTTATAAGTAGATACCAGTGCCCTAGTCTGGTGAGCACTGACAGACAGAAATGTGACATTTACTTCAGGGTGGGTTCGTGTGACTCTCAATCTCAATTTCCAGTTTTCCAAAGCACTCCAAACTATAGAAGCTTAGCATATTTACCTACATGGATCTTAAGGAGTGTAGCACCTTATTTATGCATTAAAAATTCAAATAATGCTTTCCAGTTAGAATTTGCTTTTTCCTCCGAGTCATTTCTAATATGGCTCAGGAAACAGACGTTTCTGTTTGTTTGTACTGAGGCTCTGACATTGCTAGAATCTAAATGGCCAGTGAACTCACTACTTTATTATATTAAAAACATGAAGCCAAAGTGTCTCCGTTCTTCTGAAAGCCAGAGAATTGCTATTTGGGAGCATTGTGGCGTTCTCGTGGTATTTTTATCCTCTTAATTTCACAAACAATGATTGAGTTCCTACCATATGCCAGCATTATGCTGCTGTTCGGGCTTGAAAGACCTGCCACGAGGAGGAATTCATAGTCGGACACTAAACGGGGAAATCACAACGATTTAGTGCTATTTGCAGAGAAATAGGAAGCAAGAACAGCGTCTGGAACCATGCTGAAGGGCGTCTCACATACTGCTTTGAAAAGCATGTCACTTCTCCCTTTACCCCTTGGCGTTGGCCTAGGCTGAAATACAATTCACGTAGCTAAGCTCCCCCTCTTTATGGGTATATGCTAATGTAATAAGGAATAGCAAACTATATGATTTTTAAAAAATGAATTCTTATGCTAGTGATGTCTAAGCGCTTGTGTGTACACTTTTAAAGAATCCGTTATTTAGGAGACAAGGAATGAATATTCTAGGCTTCAAAAATAATCTAAATTAAAAAAAAATGTAGGACAGAAAGTAAAAAAAAATTGTAGAAAAAAGGGTAAGAGTAAAAAAGTAGGATGTGTCCCCCCACACCTAGTTTCTTCCAGAAAATTAATTCAAATCCAAGAACTTTGGTGAACTAAAGATATTTATAGTATTTGTTTAGTTAATAACAGGTAAAAAGGAAATGTTGGAGCCTGATAGTTGAAAATTTATGTAACACTTGTAGAGGTAACAGTGGCTTTCAATTTAGTGAAGATTAAAAAAGAATTTTAACGTGACTTTTTTTCTTATCCTTTTTACTTACCTCGGGAAATAAGGCATTATAAAGCCCGCACACTATTTTCTCATAAAACGTGGCTATGTTTCCATTGTTCGATCGACTAGAGGCGGTTTTTCTGTTTTTGTAGAGTATTGGTCATTTTTTCATCTTTTAAATTCTCTCCTCACAAGCATGGGATTTGGAGTCACAGACCCACATTTGAATCCTGTCCCTAACTTCGGGACCTTGGGTGAATTCCCATGATTTTCAGCTTTCTCCTTGCAAAGCGATGATGATTTTATTTAACTTAAAAATCAAGTGAGATAATGTCTGAAGGGTGATACCCTGCCCAGCCCTTGGTGAATCTCGATATTAGCTCTGAGGCTTTTTTGAAAATTTTAATCATCAGGTGAATAAAGAAAAACAAACACAAAAACAGCCAAAGCTTTGTAAATATTTCTGAATGTTTTGTGTTCATGCCAGTCTTCTTTTATCATGGTGGAGTGATGGCTTTCTAAACAATCTTCTTTTATCATGGTGGAGCGATGGCTTTCCATTCATGTTTTAAAATAACTTTTTATGGAGAATTTCAAATGAAAGGTGACAGAGTAGCGTAGTGAATTCACATGTACCCATCGCTCAGCGTCAGGATTTGTCAGCTCACGGTTTCATCTGAACTGTTGCATTCGGAGAGCCCGTCCTGCCCTCCGCCCCCGCCTCCAGCTATTTCTGGAAGTATTTCCGTATAAAAGACTTTACATTAACTTTTAAAAATTTAAATTGAAAAACTTAAAATTAGGCAACATATAGAGTTCAAAATTTAAGTACGAAAGAGTGTCCGTGGCGCGTGGTTTCCCTCCGACTCCCCCAGTTCTCAGTTCTCTTCTTTGTAAACATCTGTTTACCAGTTTCTTGTAAATCTTGCCAGAAATCGTTTGCGTAAGGTGTGCGCGTGTGTGTATGTGTGAGTGTGTGTGTATGAGTGTGCGTGTGTGTGTATGTGTATGTGTGCACACACGCACACACTCATCCTTTTGACAAAAATGAAATCAGAGCGTACACTTTATTTAATACTCTGCCTTGGAGATTATTCTCAATTAGTTACCTCCGATTCTTTATTTCATTCCCATAAGCTGCATTGCGTAGCAGATGTCTAATTTTTAAAGTTACCAAATAAGATCTGGTACTAATATTTTTAAATCACGACCACATCCCTGAGAGTACAGCTTCTGTAATTCGAACTATACCCTTGCTAAGTGGTTCTATCCATATTTATCGTTTCTTGATAAAATTACTCCAAAAGTTGGTAGCTTAAAGCAACAACCGTTGACCTGTGTGTGCTTCTGTGGAGGGGCACGTGGGGCTGGACGCAGCCGTCGTGTTCCGCTGCGTGGCGGCTGGGCCAGTGGGCTGTCCTAAGTGGCCTCACCCACAAGTCCGGCGGCCGTTCCTGCTGCGAGCTGGGCCCCTCTGTCCGTGTGCTGTTTTCTCCGGCTTCCTCCACGTGGTGGGCTTGGGGCGGTGGGAATGGAGGCTGCAGGGCCACGTTCTGCTGCTCAGAGGAGCTCACACGCCAGCTCAGCTCGGGTTCGCGGGGCGGGGAGGGAGACCGCGCCCGTCGGTGGAGGGCTGGCCAGGAGTTCGAGCTCTCGCCTCCTTGAATCATCTTAAAAGAGGTTTAAGTAGTAAAGATATCTACGCAATTGCTCGAAGTGAACTTAAATGAAAATATAGAAAAAGATATTTTATATTGTTCAAATGTTTAATTTCGGAAAGAATAGCTTTAAATTTGGGTGTAAAAATTCCGAAATGTTTGAGTATGTGAGTTTTGAAAGAGGAATCTTAGAGTCAATTCTTGACATTTGTTATTTTTTAAAGGCAACCGGATAAAAAATACTGTTTTAAGGAAGAGCATATCTGGTTTCTAGTATACGTCATAACCAAGAAAGTGCACACTTAAATAGTTAAAAATCACAGTCGAAGATTTGTTGAATTCTTTTTTTTTTTTTTGAATTCCTCTTTCAGGTCAATCAGTATGGTATGGATGGGTAGATGTCTAGCTCCGATGTTTTCGAGGGGTTCCTTGTCTACTAAAGCACTGAACCATGTCATCATAGCAATGCCATGGTTTATAGTATATTTCTCATGAATTGCCTGAAACAGTGCTTTTTTGAATTAACTTCATATGCTTACATAAAAGTTGTTTTATTATGCATAACCTATAAAATATTGATCTACATACCTTTAAAACTTAAAAAAAATCCGTGGCGATAGCGCCAATCTGCAGTGTTGGGTAAATTGGGAGACCGTATTTTTCAGTCTCCATTTTACTGACCACAGCGTTCCCAGTCACTGGTCCATATAGGGCCTTCTGTTGGGCTTTCTCGTTTTTGTGTCTCTCCACCCCATCCCGCCCACCACCACCCCGTGGAGCAGAGACCCTCCTCACCCTTCCGAAGACTACGTGCTTTTGTCTGTCGTTGGCATTTCTGCAGTTACTTATGAAAGTGGCTTTCGTTTCATGACAAAGAAGGAGGATCCGATATAGTTGACTCTTGAATAATGCGGGTGTTGGGGACGCCTCCCCCCCACCCCCCTCCCCGCCAACACCCCTGCAGTCAAAATTCTACATGTAGCTTTTGGCTCCTCCAAAACTTAACTACTGATAGCCCACCGTTGAATGTTTGTCAGTATTTTCTGCCTATTCCAGCTTACTACTTTAAAGTGAAAATTAGCAAAATCTTATTTCAATCAGAGATTTAAGTTTTAATTCCTTTTTAAAATTTAAAGCTATTTTTTATTATTTAAAGGAAATTTCAGTTTTTAGAGCTATTTATTATTTTTTATTATTTAAAAGAAATTGGAGTCTTTATTACTTGCCTCAAACAAGGGATCTAGAACTTTTTCTTTACAGATTTTTTTTGGTCAGTTGCATTTAAGAACAGGATCAAAAATATAGAGAACTCTCATATTTCCCCATCTCCTTTTTAATATTCTATTATGAAAATCTTCAAACATTCAGAAGAGTTGGAAAGAATTGTATAGGTGAATCTTAATCACATATCTATCCACCCTAAACCCATCAATCCCCTTTTTTCTGATGCATTTCAAAGTAAGTTGTGGACATCAGTATATTTACCTGTTAAGTACTTGAGCCGTGCTCATCATTTAACTTGCCCTCTCCCATACTTTTTACCATTTCATGAAAATAAGGTGTTTTCCGTGGGTTCTGTCCTGATCTTTATCCTTAAGATTAAAGCAAATTCGTAGCTATTAGGTCCTTTTTTGCTGCTGCTTTTTAAAACAAAAGATGCTCCTCAGAAGGCATATAATGCACACGATTAGCAAGATTTGAAACAAGATTGTAGAAGTTTCTTATAGGCTTTATAGCAGTGCTTTAGTTCTTATTCTCTGTAAGGAAAATTGAGACTATTTGATGCAAATTGAATCTTATTTATTGGATAATTTTATTTAAATTAAGAATTGAAGGCTGAACCTGATCTATTAGGGTCAGATAAGTGAAGCCAAACGTGGAGGCCTATAGATAGATGATACATGGGCTTGAGAGGCCTACCCTAACCACATCGGGTCTTACTTTCCATTTGAAAAAAAAAATGATTTTAAGCAGTTACCGCTTTTGACTATGCATTTTGATATGACTAGTGTCCCAAAAGGAGTTATATGTTTCTAAGTAGTAAAGTGGAAAAAACCTATTCCAGTTTTGGAGTAAATAAAAGATTCTCTGTTTAGCTTCTCTAACCCAATAGTTCTTAGAGTCGTTTTTGTACTTGTCATTGCTTCGGCTTTGTGACCTTCAGTGGGATCATTTAAGCCCTAAACAGTAGAGGGACCACTTGGAGGTAGCTCTGGCCACGTGCCAGATCCTGGGTATTCCCACTAGTGGGGCCTTCAGAGACAGAATGCCTCGAGCCGTGGTTTCTCCTGGAGACGTCGCTCCTCCTGCTTGCCTCCCTTCAAAAGGGATTTCTGCATGGGCTACATTTTAAATTATCTTCTTTTTTTATTTTTAGAAAACAATTCAGAATTTAGAAATCGCAACTCCAGTTTTAAACTGTCCTCCAATATGTTCACATTTTTGTTCTAGAGAGGGTTATTGATGAGTTTAAAACTGAATCTACTTCATTCGGAATACTGATACTGACTTCTTATATTACTTCTGCTCGACTCTGCTGTTCTTTTAACATAGAAAGAGATGTTTGGTTGAGAAGTCCCCTTTGTCCCAGTATAGTTACCCAGATAAGACGTACTACTGCATGCTAACTAACGTTAATGCTAGCTTTTCAACAGTCACAGGAATATTTAGACATCTAAGCCGATGTACGGTCGGTCCTTGAGCATTTGCACAATTACTTACCTGAAACACATGAACTCTTAGTGCTTAGTTGATTTAATAACAAATGTTTACTGTGTGCAGGCATTGTGCCAAGTTAGCTGTTTACAGTGTCCTGTTTATGGCTCATACCAGCCCTGTCTCCAAAGCCCCCTAAATGGGGACACTAGTCATATCAAAATGCATAGTCAAAAGCGGTAACTGCTTAACTGTACTCTCTTTGAGTACAACCCAATATTTGTATCAAATTGAATGAATTTAACACAGTGAAATCTTACCTTAGCGGGTAATAGTCTTCCTTAAAAATTTTAGAACTGGTGTTTTTCATGGAAAAAGGGTATCGGATGCCCAGTGCAGATGTTCAGTGCTAGGCGGGGCTGTTAAGCCCTTTACCTGTAGTTCTCTTGGACCTGTCGGATCGTGTGGCATCATTCCAGTTTGAGCGTCGGAGATACTGACGCTGGGGCTAAGTCATGTGCGTTGAGTGGTGGAGCTGGGATTCACCCTCTGGCCTGACCCCAAAGCCATGTTCTTTCGGGGACATAGCCCTGTGCCTGATAAAAAGGTTTTTAAAAATTATTTTATTCATATAAAAATTTATCCAGAAGGATGATCTTGCTTGAAAAAAATAGACTAGACATGTCACGTTTATAAAAAAGGATTTTGAGGGAAAATTTAGAAAAAGCCCTTGAACCCTCGAAAACGGAAAGGCTTGCTGGAGAGACGGAGGTCGGAAGACTGGGCTGCACTGTCCCAGGCCGCCCGCCTGCTGCCCTCCCCCCAGGGGGCATGGCCACAAGTGACAGCTACTGCAGGGTGTTTTTAGGATGAATAACATATGTGAAATTCCGTGATATTCTTTGATAGACGAAATGAGATCATTTTTATTAATTATGCCGCGGTTCCTTTGGGGAGCTAAGGAGTGACTGAAACCGATTCCGCGATGTTGAGAGAGCAGTCATTTTTATTATCTGGAGAGTGATTATCTCTGTTACAATTTATCTTGATTTCAATTTGACAATATCTCCATGCTCTTTTAAATTACTAGCCGAATCGCTGAGTTTTTGTTTTTGTTATTTTTGAAAATTGACAGGACCCTTCTGCTTTAGAAACTTGCAGTGCTCCGGCTCGCCCGCAGCCTGCACCCTGGCAGGGGCCCCTGGGGAGCCCAATCTCCAGGGGTTTGAAGGCGGCCCCTCACCGGCCCTTTCCGGTGGGCGTAAGCCGAGGGGGGCTCCCGGCATGGGGACGGGCGGCACCTCTGCTCCTACACAATCCCATCTTCTGGTCGTTTGGAATGAACGTATCAGGCAGCTGTTTCACTGTCGCATGAAACCAACTCCAAAGCCGAATGGAAATGCTCTTTGGCGTTAACGCTTCCCTGATCCTTCTGGCCCCTCGGTGATTGTCTCTCACCTTGACCACAGTAGCAGGAGTAACCCAGCGGTCGGTGACTCCTGCATTCGCCACCGCCAGAGTTCTGAGGACCGAAGCATCTGATCAGGCTTCCCGACCGTGATCGCGGCTCCACAGCCGGCGTTCGTTCACTCAGCAGCTTCCTCAAGCCTCTTCCTCCTTCCTCTGGAGCCCGTGGCCCTCCGGACACCAGGCCACCTTCCTTCACTATCTCCCTTAATGGCCGAGTTCTGTTTAGTCCAGATGACCTTCTACCTTGGGAAACACTCGCGCTCCCAGTGGGCGCGCGCCGCTCCCGGAGGCCAGAGCTGCTGAGCGTCTTCACTCTGATAAACGCGTGGGGCGAAAGCCATCGCTCATCTTCGTAAAAACGGGGTTTTTAAATGAAAAAATACTTTACTCTTTAAATTGCTGCAGTTAGGTCTTTGATTAGCTTGTCGTATGATACATGGCCTGCTCGGGGAAGTAATTTGTGTATTCAGTTAGTATTTGGTACGGTTTTGTCAACAGGAGGAAGGTGGATAACGACTATAACGCCCTTCAGGAGAGGCTCGGCACCTTGCCCGATAAGTTGTCGTACAATATCATGGTATGTTCGCCATGCGTGTCTCTTAAACGAGTGCGTTGTTTCTTGTAAAGATGTTACGTGTGTAAAGAAAATGTTTCCTTACCTTATGTGTGTCATTTCCCAAATTGCCAAGCTGATGGGCTGAATCAGGCAGCTACCACCACAAGGAAGGGTGGTTTTGTTTTACTTTATAGTAGCACACCAATTTAATAGTAATAGTATTTACTTCTTTTCCTTTGTTTCAGATTTATACTAAATTATCACATTATGGTGACATAAATGGCATGAATGTTAGCACACAATTTGACATATTTGGTATGCAGATTTACTGTGTTAGAAAATTGTAATTATGACAGAAATATGGCACTTAGTCGTTTCCTGTTAGCCAGAGCAGGAATAGACCATAATGTTATGTAATTCGCAGAATTAAACCCTAGAACATTGATTTTTATATAAAAAGGTACTGCTAATTTTTGTTTGAATGATCTTCATATCGGCATAGTGATCCATTCACGAGCCCTGGGTTAGACTCTTTCATTGCATAAATCTCTCTTTTCACGAAGACTATTCTTAATGACACTAGCCCAAATGCTTGGTAAAGGTATTGTTCTTTATTATACTGACCCAGATAGTTTGTAAATTTTGTAGTTTCGTTAATCCTTTTTATTTGTTCGTTCTTGCTTTACAAAAAAATGGCTATTTTATTGGAGACAATTTTTAGTTTTTTGAATCAAAGGTATTATTAATTTAGTATTTCATTACTAGTTTGCTTTCGAGTAGATTTATGAATGAACAAAAAGTATAAACATTCAGAGTCAATGCTAATTTCTCTGAGAGCTATATGTAAATGTGCTGATATCTTTATGTGCTTGATATGGCGTTAATTTATTAACCTGAAACAACTTTCTGTAGGTTTTCCTAGTGAAACTTAAATATGATGTTGAATTTCTGTGAAGTTGACATTTTTCGTAGTGTGTAGATAAAAAAGGCCTCAACATAGAGCTTTTAAGGCTGCTATATAGATTTTTTCTTAGTATTTTAAATTTTTTGTCTGTTTTTTTAAATAGGTACCATTTGGCCCCTTTGCCTTCATGCCAGGAAAACTCGTTCATACTAATGAAGTCACCGTTTTACTGGGGGACAATTGGTTTGCAAAGTGCTCAGCAAAGCAGGCCGCGGACTTGGTCGAACACCGGAAAGAACGTACGTACCAGTTACAAGTGATGTTTCTTTGGTAGGTGCGTATTGGGTCACAAAGTGCCAAGCCGATGGACTGTTTGTAAATAAAAGAACCCGCCATGGTTTATTAGTCCAGGCTGTCTGTGGTCCTGTTGATTGTCCCAGTTTGAGTAGAGCTAACATGCGAGAATGTGAGCTGGATAATGGGACATCTGGGTCGGAGTATCACCCATATTAGAATGTGAATTTTCAGAAACTGCAACAGGTAGATGTCTCTACGTGTAGTTTAGTGGCTAGAGGTTGGGGTTATCTTATATTTTGTAGTTGGTCTGTTCTAGGTACTTCATAGACCTTTTGGTTTTAGTACTTCAGTACCTAGAAGGAATTTACTTTCTACAATGAACTGAGAGAATCACTTACTTGCAAAAGTAAAAATCATTCTTAAACATGCTTTTTAGTTTGGAAGAAGTCATGTTTTCTTTTTGTGGAGAGGTGCTACCTGAAATGGCGCCCTTATACCTGTTAAGGGTTCTGAGGGCTCTGCCTTGTTTTATTGAGATGGTTCTTTAGTTTTGTTTACCTGTGATATTACAGGTTCGTGTACACACATCCATGTACACACATTTTTGTAGTTGGATGAGTTGGCTTGGGTTCTGGCTTAGTTGCATTTTAGAATTAGGTGTGTTAACCTGTGTTCTTACTTCTATAATAGCATACTTAAGTTGATAATACATCACCCCTCTTGCTTTTTAACCTTCCAGTTAACTGTGCATTTGAAAATAAATTTTTGAGGATCCTTCTACATAAATGAGGTCATATAGATAGAAAACAGCTGAGTTTTCTAAAGCTGAAATTATTTCACTTATACATGAGTGGGTACTAGTTAGAGAACTCATTTACTCAGTGAAATTCTGGGATCTATATTTGGAGACTAATTGCAAGTCAACTCCTATAAGTTTATAATTGATACACATTTTGATCTTTTTTGACACTAATCAGAATCTTATTGTTAGGCCTGTGTATAATTTCTGGCAATGATAATTCTTTTGGCATTAGTACATTAAAAGAAAGCATGTACATACGTTAGGAAAAAGAAAGGACATAATTCTTTCTTAAAGGGCTTTCTTAATGGGGAAGTCTTTATTTACTGGGGTAGCTCAGCTGATAAGAAATGAAAAGATCATAGTCTGTTGAAGTTTTTTCATTTTGATTTTCATATGGATAGTTCATCAAAGAAATCTTTAGACTCAATTATGACAATATATTAATGGGAGAATACTTTTAATAGAATAGAATAGAGCTCTAGAATACAGAAATACTTTTCGGTAAATCACTTTCCAGTGTTAAATGTGGTTTTGGGAATGACCAAATATAATGACTTTGGGGATCAATATTTATATAAAGTAATTTGCAGAATATGTACATATAAATTACGTTTGAAAACCTATTATGATAAAGTAATTCTAAAAAGTTGTTTTATTCATGCAGTTTTAAAATAATTTATAATAACTGAAGAAAATGTTTAGGCATATTGTACTTAATTTTTACTAAGAAAAGTACTTTATTTTTTTTAAGGCAGAAGAAATAAAACAAACATACAGTCACCTACCTCACTTTTGACAGGGTAATTGGGGAAGGTGAGGAGGTCATTGCATGTTAAAAACGTGGTCAGAATGGACAAAATGGATTTGACACAACAGCAGCAACAAGAGGCCTCAGAGGAGGAGGCTCTGAGGAGGGTGTCTTGCCCTTTGTGTTCATGTCCTGCATTTTTGCCATTTAACATGAATATGATCAGCTCTTTGAAGATTTTTTTAGTTTTTAAAATTATGAGAATGCAATTGACTTTTTATCTGGCGTGCTGTTCTAGGAGTTATAATCCACGTGCAGATTTGTTTAACTAGCGGCACAGTCAGGATACAGAACAGGGACAGGGCGCACCAAGTCAGAACACAGGGTTGCTCCTAAAACGCCCTCATGCTTCCCTCTCTTGGTTCCATCCTGCCTCCGCCCCTAAGGCCTGACAGCCACTCATCTGTCTCTATCACTGTTAATTTTATATTCCAGAATATCATATAAATGGAATCAGACATATGGAACCTTTTGAGACTGGTTTCTTTTACTTACCATAATGCCTGACCCAAGTCGTTCATGTGTCAAAAGTTCATTTCTTTTTACTGCTGAGTATCGTTCCATTATGTGCACGTACCACAGTTTTTCTTCCACGTTTTTGGCAGTTATGAACAGAGCTGTTGTAAACCCTCGTGTGCAGGATTTTGTGTGACTGTGACTTTTCATTGCTGTTGCTAAACCACCTGCAAGCGGGATTTGCTGGGTCACACGGCAGGCGTATGTTCAGTTTTTAGGAAACGCCAAGCCGTTGTCCACAGAGGCCGTATTGTTTGATAACTCCCCAACCCCGGCAGGGTACGACAGTCCTCGTAGCTTTTTGCATTCTAACCACCACATGGTGGTGTCAGTTTTTAAAATTTTAACCATTTGAATAGGTATATGGTGGTTTTAATTTGTACTTCTGTAATGGCTAATGATGTGGAACATTGATTCGTGTACTCATTTACTTTCTATGTATCCTCTTTCATCTGTTAAAGTCTTCCCATTTTGAAAAAATGGGTTGTACTCTTATTCTTGAGTTTTGAGAGTTCTTTATATATTCTGGATGCGAGTCCTTTGTTGACTATGTGATTTGCAGATATTTTCTCCCAGTCTGCATCTTGTCTTGTTTTTTTATTCTCCCAACAGTCTATCCAGAGCAAAAAAGCTTTTAATTTTGAAGTCCAGTCTATTACTTTTTTTTATTTTTATTTTTTTATGGATCAGCGTTTGGTGTCATAGCTAAGAACTCTTTGCCTTACCTCAATTCCCGAAGTTTTTCTCCTATGTTTTCTTCTAAAATATTTATAGTTGAATATTTTACACTAAGCTCTGTGATCCATTTTAATTTTCGAATCAGGTGTGAAGTTTAGTTCAAGGTTCGATCTTGTTACATATGGATACCTAAGAGAAACAAAGACATATGTCTGCACAAAAACTTGGACATGAATATTAATAGCAGCATTATTCATAATAGTCAGAAGGTGGAAACAACACAAATGTCTATCAGCTAATGAACGGAGAAGCGAAATGTGAACGTTGTTAGGCAAGAAAAAGAAATGCGCCTTGAAAGCGTCGTGCCGAGTGGAAAGAGCCCCCTGCGGAAGACCACGCATTGTACGATTCCACTCACGTGAAATGTTCACAATAGGCAAATTTATAAAAGACAAAGTAGCTTAGTGGTTGCTTAGGGTTAGTAAGGTGTTGGGGAGAGTAGAGAGCGACTTAGTTTTTTTTTGAAAATGATATATATGGACATGATACAAAATTTAAAGGATATTAATTGGAAAATAAGTATCTTTCCTTTTTCTGTCCCTAGCATCCATTTGGTCAACTTGTAGGCATCACTGCTGTCAGTATCTTACTTGTCATTTTGTGTGTTTACATCTTGTGCATTCCCAACCCACCATATACATAACCACTCAAATGGTAGCACACGTATTTTGCATCTGTTTCTGCAAAAAATGTTGGGATTTTGATAGGGATTGCATTGACTTTGTAGCTTACATTGGGCAGTATTCACATCTTAATATGAAGTCCTCCCATTTTTCCATTTATCTGTGTCTTTAAGTTCTTTCGGCAGCACTTGGTAGTTTTCCATGTAGAAGTCTTATGCTTCCATGGCTGAATTGATTACTAAATGTTTTATTTTTTTTGATGCTACTATAAAAGGGATTATTTTCTTAATTTCCTTTTCTGATTGTTCATTGCCAGTGTATAGAAAGGCAACTGATTTTTGAATGCTGATTTTGTATTCTGCAATTTTGCTGAATATGTTTATTAGCTCTTAACAGTTTGTGTGTGTGTGTGTAATGTTGAGGGTTTTCTGCATGTCAGATCATATCATCTGGCACTAGAGATAATTTTACTTCTTTCAAATTCGGATGCTTTTTCTTTTTCTTGCCTTATTGCTCTGGCTAAGACCTTCCAGTACTGCGTTGAATAGAGATAGCGATAGTCAGCATCCTCATCTTGTTCCTGATCTTAGGGGAAAAACCTTCAGTCTTTTACTGTTGAGTATGATGTCAGTTTGGATTTTTCATAAATGGCCTTTATTATGTTTAGGAATTTAATCTCTATTCCTAGTTTATTGAATATTTTATATCATGAAATAGTGTTGGATTTTGTTAAAGGCTTTCTCTGCATCAGTTGAGATAATTTTTTTTAACTCCATTCTATTAATGTGGTGTAGTATTAGCATTGATTAATTTTTATATGGTGAACCACCTGGGATTATCCAGCTTGGTCATAGAGTATACTTTTTTTTTAATGTGATGCTGCATTTTATTTGCTAGCATTTTTATCTAGTTTTATTGAGGCAGAATTGACATATATCCCGTATGAGTTTCAGGTGCATAGCATAAAGGTTTGACTTATGTATATTGTGAAATGATCACCTCTATAAGTTTAGTTAACATCCGTCATCTCATATAGATACCATCAAAAGAAATGGAAATAAAAAAAGAAAAAGATTTTTCTCCTTATGATGAGAACTCAAGGTTTACTGTTTTAACAACTGGCACGCCTATCATACGGAGCGGTAACTGTCGACACCATGTTCACGTTATGTAAAACTAACTTATCATTGGACGGTGGCACTTTGACTGCCTTCGATTCCCCACACTCCTCGTGTGCTAGCATTTTGTTGAGGATTTTTGCATGTACATTTCACCCTCGAACAACATGAGGGTTAGGGGTGCTGCGTCCCCCTACAGTCAGAACTCCGTCTATAACTTTTAACTCCCCTCAAACTTAATTACTAGTAGCCTACTGTTGGCTGGATGCCTTACTGATAACATGAACAGTCATAACACGTATTTTGTATGTTGTACGTCTTATGTGCCGCATTCTCACACTCACGTAAGCTAGAGCAAGCAGCGAGCTGATCGTGAGAACACATCGACGGTGCGTGTGTGTTCATCGGTGCAGCGAGTTTACATCATCTGTTTACCAGACGACCCGGCCGTCAGTGCCTGCCTCAGTGTTGTCTTATACGTTACAAAACATGGTAGATGTTATGTGGATTACTCACGCTAGACTTCAAAAATTAAAAGATAACGTGGAAAAGAAATTCACGTTTATAGGTATAATGATTCACACATTGATAACGAAGCAGCAGCAGTATGATCGCTTTATGGTAGCCTAGTGTAATCGATACGACTGCTTCTTGAGAGTCAGCCTGCACGCTGATGAATGAGTCATTATAAAATTCTGATGCCATGCAGCATTACCATCGTATTCAGTGCTGGTATATTTTTTAAAAAAACACTTACTTATAATGATAGGCTTACACACAGTTTCTCCAGTTACTAGAGAGAGTCATACTGTGTGGAAATCTAATTATTTGAAAGTAAAGTTATAAAACAGTAAGAAAACGAACACATGATTCATTTTACATTGAAAATCACTCACCTTATGCCTACATAAGGACAGGTTGCCCACTTCCATATGCGTTTGCACACGTGTTCTACATGATGAACACTTAGGTGGGGATGATGGCGATGACAAGACATCTCATACTGTTCTTGCCAGTTACCAGATTTTCACGCGAAGACACTCATGCACATACACACGTGAATAACTGTGTGGCATGGTGATCATTTGATAGTCCCCGAGTGGAAGTGGGTCACCGTGAGGGCCTCCATCCTCTTCGTCGTCACGTTGAGTGGACTGCGCGGGAGGGGCTGGTTTCGCCTTCTCGGGGCTGGTAGAGGCAGAAGTGGTGGAGGTGGGGGCAGGGGAGGGGAGAGAGGCAGGCACCCCGGCGTCACTTTACGGAGGTAGACCGTAACTTCTGCCTGACACTTTGCATTTTCGTTTCTCTAAAAATGCTTCTACAGGGTACCCCTCCTTCCACGGTTTGCTGTAGTCAGTGCACGTATCGTAGAAGGATCCGTGTCGTAAAAGAAGTCAGAAGCAGTCTCGAATGGTCGGAACCCTCCTGCCAGACGGTCTGGTGTCAGTTTGTTCCCTGGCACCGCTTCTGCCACATCTTCTTCATCGTCTGGCCCTGGTTCAGTGGTGCTCATCTCTGTCACGTGGTCCTCCGTTAATTCTTCTGGCGCGGTGTCTCTCAGGCTCTGGAATTTCCCTGAGATCCATATCTTGAAGCCTTCCACCCCACACCTTTTTTGCCACATCCACAATCTCTCCCACTGTTTCCTTGATTGGCTCCATCTTAAAGCGTGTGAATCCATATACGACATCTGGACAGTTTCCTTCAGCAGGAATTGATCACTTGCGGCTCGATGGCTCTTATGACTTTTTCTATAATAATAATGCGTCTTCAATGGTGCGATCCTTCCAGACTTCCATGATGTTCTTTCTGTCAGAGTTCTCATCCATAGTGTTGACAGTCCTTTCTGTAGAATACAGTGTGTAATAAGCCTTAAAGGTCTTCATGCCCCCCGATGTAGAGGCTGAATTAGAGGAGTTGTGTTTCGGTGGCAAATAGACCACTTCGATGCCTTCAGTGTAGGGTTTTGGGTGGCCAGGGGTATTGTCCAATATCAGAACTTTAAGAGACAGCTCCTTACTGGCAAGGTACTTCCTGACTTCAGGGACGAAGCATTGATGGAACTGGTCCATGACACGGGTTCCCGTTGTCCAGGCCTTCTTGTGGAACCACCGCTGGCAGCTGGCATTTATCTTCTCTCTTTAGGGCTCGGGGGTGAGCAGCTTTATAGACGAGGGCCGTCCTCACCACACACCTGACTGCATTTGTGCAAAACAGCAGAGTTAGCCTGCCCCTTCCTGTCTTAGATCCTGGTGCTTGCTTCTCTGCCTTACTAATAGTCCTTTGTGGCATTTTTCCCCCCCAGAATAAGGTATTCTTGTCTGTATTACAAACCTGTTTGGGCAGATATTCTTTCTCCTCAGTGATTTTCCTAATGGTGTCTGGGAGCTAATCTGTCGCCACTGGATCAGCAGAAGCTGCTTCTCCTGTTATCTTGACATTTTTTAAGCCGAACCACTTTATAAAATTACCAAGCCATCCTTTGCTGGCATTAAATTCTCTGGCTCTAGCTCCTTTACCTTCCTTTTGCTTCTGGTTGTCATGTAACGACTCGGCTTTTCCTTGAACAATGTTAGAGTCTATGGATGTGCCTCGTAGTGGTCCGGCCCCCACAGGGAAGCCGCGTTTCCATGCGAGATGCTGAGGTGTTTCATGTACGTAGGTTTTAGTATGCGGTATTTTCATTTTCATTGGTCTTAAGTTATTTTCGAATTTCCTTTGTGACTTCTTGTTTGACCCATTGATTAATTCGAGATTTTGTTAAATTACCATGTATTTCTGAAGTTTCCCCTTTTCCTTCTGTTATTGGTTTCTAGTTTTATTCCATTGTGATTGGAAAAGATATTTTGAATGGCTTTGGTCTTGTTAAAATTTTAGGCTTGTCTTATGGTCTATCATATGGCCTGTCTTGGAAAAAGTTCTGTGTTTCTGTGTATTCTCGTCCTGTTGGGGGCAGCGTTCTCTGGGCAGCAGGTTAACAACGTCGATCGAGCCCTCTGTTTCTTTGCTGCTCTTCTTTCTGGTTGTCGTGTCTTTTATTGCAGGTGGGGTATTGATGTCTCCAACTTTTGTTGGAGGATTGTCTGTTTCAACCTTGATTTCTGTCAATTTTTGCTTCATACGTTTGGGGCTCTCTCGTTAGGTATGTATATGTTTAAAGTTGTTGTTATCTCCTTGATAGATTAATAAAACTTTTATTAATACGAAGTATCTGTTGTCTCTTACAGCCTTTTTTGACTTAGTCTTATGTTGTCTCATTAGTATAGTCACTGCAGTTCTCTTTTGGTTATTATTTGCCGAAATATATTTTCTCTCCTACTTTTCAACCCATCTATGTTTTTAGATCTAATGTGAGTCTCTTGTTGACAGTGTATAAATTGTATTTTTTTTTTTAATCCGTTCTGCCAATCTGTCCCTTCTGATTGGATAGTTTAATCCAATTACATTTAGAGTAATTACTTATAGGGCAGGTCTTTTCTTTTTATTTGTTTTATTTGTGTTATAGCTTTTGTCTCTCATTTTCTTCATTACTGCCTTCCTTTGTGTTTAGTTGACTTTTTTTGATAGTAAAATGATCTGATTCCCTTCTCACTTCCTTTATTATTAATAATTTTTAGGTATTTTCTTTGTGGTTACTATGGAGATTACCATCTGAAGGTTATAACAATGTATTTTGAATTGATACTAACTTCAATCACATGTAAAAATTTTATGCTGTACATTTTCTTCTCCCCCTTTTATATTAGATTTTTATTCAGTGTGTACCTGCTTTAAAATGCATTTCTCTTTTATATTCTGTAGCAAATAAGGAGTTACATACCATAATGACAGTAATACTGGTTTTTATTTTTGTCCACGTTTACCATTACTGGAATTTTTTTTTTTTATCTTAATATGGTATGAAGCTATTGTCTAATGACCCCCAGTGAATTTCAAATTGAATAATTCCTTTTAGCATTTCTTGTAGAGCAGGGCTAATGATATGGAACTACTTTTAGTTTTTGTTTATCTGGAACTGTCTTAATTTTTCCCTCGTTTTGGACACATTTGCTGGATATAGGATTCTCAGTTGACAGTTTTTTCTCAGCACTCTAAATATTTCGGCCCACTGCCTTTCGGTTACCAAGGTTTCCGCTTGGAAATCCACTTACGTTCTCATTGAGGATTCCTTCTACGTGATGAGTTTTCTCCTGCTGCTTTTAAAATTGTCTCCTTATCGTTATCTTTTAGAAGTTTATGTGTTTTGGCGTGTGTCTCTTTGGGTTTCTTCCACTTGGAATTAGTGGATTCATGTCTTTCATCGAATTTGGGAGCTTATGGCCATAATTTCTTCAAATAATCTCTTCGCTACTTTTCCTTCTGAGAGTCACTTAATGTGTATATTCATCTACTTAATAGTATCCCACAAATCCCTTTGGGTCAGTTCACTTTTCATTTTTTTTCTTTCTGCTCCTTAGACTTGATAATTTCAAATATCCAGTCTTTAAGTTCACTGACTGTTTTTACTGCTGGCTTATTTATGTGCTATTGAACCTTTCTA
Source organism: Pteropus medius (assembly GCF_902729225.1). Classification (NCBI taxonomy): domain Eukaryota; kingdom Metazoa; phylum Chordata; class Mammalia; order Chiroptera; family Pteropodidae; genus Pteropus; species Pteropus medius. Next base: position 802,222 of record NW_024349224.1, on the reverse strand, counting down.
GTGAATTTTTTCAACTCAAATTCAGTCATTAAATTTTTTTAGCTCCAGAATTTCTTTTGGTCCTTTTTATAATTTCTATATCTTTATTAATAGTCTCATTTTGTTCATACATTGTTTTCCTTATTTTCTTTAGTTCTTTATGTGTTTCCCTTTAGCTGTTTGAGCATATCGAAGACAATTGTTTTAAAGTCTTTGTCTAGTAAATCTGATTCCTGTGTTAATTTTCCTTAGGGATAATTTCTGGAGACTTACTCTTTTGAATGGGCCATGTTTTCCTGTTTATTGTTTGCCTTTTGATATTTTGATGAAAATAGCGCATTAGAAAAAGCAGCCACCTTTCCCAGCCTTTGCAGGCCCGTGAAGAGGATCTTCACTAACAAACTGGACATGCCCTGAGTTTTCGTTATCAACCTGAAGTAGAAAGTTGTGGTCATCCTGTGTTTTCTGAACTTGTGTCTTTCCTGGGCCTGTGTGTGGATCTTTAAATTTCTTATATACATGGCTGCTTTTGAATGTCTTAATTTCCCAAATTCTCACCTCAGCCTCTCTTTGCAGCCTCAGACTATATGTCTCATGGCTCTGTCCAGACTCTTGCCCTAGGTGTCTGCAGGTCTGTAGTGTCCCTGCAGCCTTCATGAGCAGTGTCCTCACTGAAATCTGGTCTAGGTGAGACAGTTCATATTCCATACGAACTTCAAGCTCCTAACCTCCTGCGTCTGAGCAATTTTTCAGGCAGCCATCAGATTGCTTAGAATGTTGCAAATAAGTTCTGGTCTGTTCTCTATGGTTCAACGAGGGAATTGGATGTGGGCTGGCACCTCTGCAGACCAAAACTGTTCCCTGTGTGTGTGTGTGTGTGCGCGCGCGCGCACGTGCGTGCGCGGGGGGCGGTTGGGGAAAGATGAGTGAAATGCCATGGAAGTTCCTGCCATTTCTGACTGTGACTTTTTCTCGAGTGTTTGCTTGGTTGCTGTGGACCCTTGACTGTTTTTCAGAGCTCATATAATGTCTTTTGGTTAGTTTCTGTGTTTTTTGTTGTTGTCATTGTTGTTTTGACGTTTCTTTTTGGGAGAACACGGGCTTGGAGCTTTTTAGTCTTTAATTTTGTTCCTTGTTCTTTTAAGGGAAGATTTTATTTTTCCTTGAACATAAGAAATTTCTGAGCATGTTTGAACAAGTGTAGTGAGTGATAAGCAGTTTAACAGAAGGAGGAAGTGAGACAGGACCTTGGAGGTGATGCTATTAAAAGCATAGGCAAAAAATGTAACTTTGAAAAGTATCAATGAAAAAGAGTAAGAAGCAGGATAGGTGAAGAATATTTGGGTTAGAGAAGTTAAAGATTCAAGTCTTTACAGTAATAAAGTTAGATTATTTGTTCAGACGCAGGAGGTTAGGAGCTTGAAGTTCGTATGGAATATGTACTGTGGGAAATATGATAAGGCATCAATGAAGGTTTACGATTTGTATTAGGTGATATGTGTGTTCTTGAGTGTCCTCAGTGAGGCATATCTTAAATGCATTGATATTTTATTAGAAACTATAAATTTATGATTTTGGTTTTATCTACATAGTAAACATACATAGCTTTAAAACATCATGTACCTTCGTAATGCATATAATGACAAAGCAGCAGGGTCTCGCCCAGATGCTTTGAGCTGCCTGTTCCCACTGCCTAGGGATTATTGCTTTCAGTCCTTTGGCTGATCTTGTGCTCAGCTCTTTTTTATCTGTAGTACCCAAGTAATTTACATGTTCTTTTTTCGTGTTTTTTTTTCTTTTTTCAATTTTGTGTACAGTAAGCCCTCATGTAACATTGTCAGTTGGTTCTGCGAAATGTATAAGAAAACCAATTTTACCAAAGGCTAATTGATATAAACAAGAGTCAGATTCCTATGGCATCTCATCAGCGTTATAATGAAATGATGCTGAAGAAAAAATTTTATTCAAGGACCTGCCGTGTTATCTGTTAGCTCCCTGCCTATAATAAAGGGGAGCATTTAGATCAGTTTCGTTTTTCTCCCATCCATGCTCCCCAATCTTTTCAATATTGTTTTATTACACTTTTTGTTAAGCCAGTGTTCATACTAGATGTAATTTCATTTCCATTCTTGAATGGCGTTTCATTTGAAGTTGACTGCTTTCGTCGTTTGTTGCATAATGATATGTGTCTGTCATTAATTCAGTCAAACACTTTCATTTTTGCCTTAGAGACCTCTGTACTGGAGTTCTTGCTAGTCTTGCTTCGATTTGCACTGGCTCCCACGTTGAACGCAGGGCAGCCATCTTCCTGGTGTCGCCCTTTATCATCCCCACGTCTGTGCCTTGCGCTTAGTCTGTTTTTTGGCTCCTGTAGCATCTTCAGGTTTTACTTTTGTTGGACTAATGGCCTTTCGTAACTTTGGGGAGATACATGGGAGATATATTTCTTGAAAATATTTTTTGTATTCCTGCTTTTTGTATCAGACTGTTTAGAACTCTAGGTTTTAAATGATTTTTTTCCTCAGAAATTTCTGT
>NW_024349224.1:717208-794708 GCF_902729225.1 Pteropus medius | reverse complement strand
TAAAACAGGCTGCAGGTGATATTGTTGACATAAGAGAAGAAATTAAAAGTGATTTTGAATTTAAGGGTAAGCAATAAGATTGTTTTATATATAGTAATTTAAGTATTTGCCAATTGTGTTGAATTGTAAGAAATCTTCTGTGAGATATTTGGGATTATATGATACTTTTTAATTCATAAAGTGCAAACATTTGTTCCATTTATCCATTAATTTTTATAATTTTCGCATAAATTTTTATATATTTTAATATTTAAAAACATAAAGCATTAATGCATAAATAACTTTTTGATGAAGAACTTGATTCCTGCCTGATTGATTTAAGTGGGGAGTTACATGGCTTTCTTCAGAGTTGTTTAATGATCCAAACAGACAAAGCTCAGAAGATGCACACTCTGCTCCTGGTTTGTTTGGTCTTGGACCTTGGTCAAGTCATAATGTATCTTTTGCTAGGTTTTCTTCTTTTCAAACTGTAGCTCTAGATGCTGTTTTTGGAAGAAAGAATGAATATGGCCTGAGCATATTTTAGCCATTCGTTTTATGTTGCCTGCAGAGGTATATTCCGTACACAGGTTGTTTGCAGGTCCATCTCGTAGCTTCTCTCGCCAAGGATGGGCCGTGTGTTTGCGTTTACTTCCATAAAGGCCGTGGTCCCCTGTCAGTTGTGAAGTGTTGCAATAGTGAAAAATTTTAAAGCGTTACAGAAATGGTTTATACTTTGCTACTGTAGAAAACTGTTACTTTTAACCTTTATTTTGATAAAGTTCAAATTTTAGTTATTAACTCTGAAGAGAGTTAATTTATTGGTTGAAATAGAGATAATTTTAGAAGCCATATTCTAGCCGTGCCATTTTTACAGATGTAGCAACCAGTGGCTTTAGAAGGTGAAATAAAGGAGACATATATTAAAGTGAAGGAGCAGAAGGACAATTTATGATTTTTGTTTGTGGTGACCAATGAACGATTTACGTATTTTACAGGTCCGAAACATAAAACTTGTTAATACTGTCTTATCAATGATAGTTACAGAGCTATGAAACATAGTTTTGATATTTTCACATTTAGAAAACAGTGCTGTAAGTTCGCATAGATGATGGAGGTCATCTTCGTAACATCCTAGACTTCTTCCTGTTGCCTTCCGCAAAGCATTGATCTTTTTTTTTTTCCAAATGAAAGACAGACAGGTTTGAGTTTAGATTTTCTTTATCTCCAGCCCTCACAGAGGATTACAAGTAAGGAAAAGCAATTTGAGAAGTAGAAATGTTCATATGTAATTATAGTAGAACTTTCCAGGGTCACCCTCCGTAGACTCCTCCTTGGGTATGCATGGTTGACAGTGCCTTGGAGTTGAAAGTACCTGTGACAAGGCTCTGACGTGCTGTGTTAGTAGCCGAGTTCTCTTGAGTGAGCGTGGAAGGTGGATGGTCCTTGTGTTGAATTTTGCTTTGTGACCAGGGCTGGGTGTGTCATGACGGTTTCTGCGTGTGCAGTTTTGAAGCTCTCAAGCAGCTCTTCCCAATCTGTAGTGTGCTCGGGAAGTCTCTGGGGCCCTTGGGAGTCAGCAGGTCCAGGCAGGCCCAGCGAGTCCACACTTCCGGATCGCTCTCCAGGAATGCCAGTGCGGCCGGTCCTTGGACCACACTTTGAGGAGCGGGACCCTGAGAGACCTGCATCCTTGGAGTTCCCCTGCGTGGCTCGAGAACCATGCTCCCCTGTGTCTCAGCACCCCCTCGCCGCGCGTGAAAGTCTCACTGTCTCGGTGTGTGTCTTTTTGAAGTCGGCTATTAACAGCCATGTTTTTCCTTTTTTAAAAAACAGCAAAACACCGAATTGCTCATAAACCTCACTCCAAACCCAAAACTTCAGATATTTTCGAAGCAGATTTTGCAAATGATGTCAAGTCCAAGGATTCACTTGCTGATAAGGACCTGTGGGCTCGACTTGAGGAACTGGAAAGACAAGAACAATTGCTGGGCGAACTCGATAGGTACCTGATGACAGATGACCCTTCCAAGGGGATCTGTTTCTACATACGTTTCCTGCTCATCTTTCTCCTCATTCATTAATAATGTGTGCTCATTGAAGAAAATGCGGAAAAGCGTAATATGTTAAAATATCAATAATCCTGCCACCCTAAAATAAATGTTACTTCTCTAGAGTATTTCCTTTTAGGGCTGTGTTCACGCACATACCCACACATGGTGTGTATGGAAATGCTTAAAATCAATATCCCTATTATTTTAATGATAAGATTTCAGCCATACTTTATACAGTGAAATATTAAGACAAACCAGTAGTTGACTTATAATAATTATGGATGTTTTATAGATTACATTTTAAATGAAGTATTTTTATATTATAATCAGGGTAATGATGTGTGTTTGAATACCTTGTTAAAATTTTGTTTCGAGTTTGTCACTGCTTTGATTTAAGTTTGTCACTGTAAAATGTTTATTCTTGCTTTCCTTTGCAAACTTTTCTGTTTTTTTGAGCAGGCAGTTTGTAATCTGGTCAGGTAGTTATATATATGGAAAACTTTACCAAATTGCTGTTTGAAATACACATTAGCACTCACTTAGAATTGTCAGAGCGCTCAGTGAAATCTGTTATTACAGAGGTTCCTACGTTATTTTGCTTAAATGATGTACCATATGCAGTAATTAGTTTCTGTGAAAATAGGACATGGAGCACAAAAGATATTTTTTCTACCATTTCACCTATAAATTCTTAGGTCTTTTTGTGATACAATTTCATTTTTTAAAATTAGTTTTGAATCTCGTGATTTTTCTTGCTCATGATTCTCTTTTTTTACACGATGTTACTGCATTTTGGGTTTCGTTATTTTTAAAAGGTCCACAAATCCTTTGTCGAATGGAGCATGAAAAATGTGCGTGTGTGTGTGCATATAAATATAATTATATTTGTGTGTGTGTAAACCTTTTATTTTGTTAAAATTATGGTAATGCATGCTTATAAAATGTTCAGAGCATAGGCATAGAAAACGGGGATGCGCTAATGTTCTGTGGCTTTAATGTCTGATCTTTAATGTCCGATCTTTAAGTAGAGTTACGTATTCTTCATGGATTTCTTACACATTTCTGACAGTATTATTTATATTGTGCTTATATTTTCTATGGTCAGTATCCTCCTTTTAAAGATAAAATATCACCTATGTTCTACTTATGTTTGAATAACTGTAATATACAGAATTAACATAAGAACTGATGTTTTCCTGTTTATTTTAGAACATTTTTATTAATCTAGAATTCTAGTTAAACATCTATTTAAAATTTTAATTTTTATCCATTGAAATGAACAAAATTAGAATATATAAAATTCTAGTGTGTTCCATCTGAATTTTCTTTTCTTTTTTGTTTTTTTTACCAGTAAGCCTGATACTGTGATTGCAAATGGGGAAGAGACAACATCTTCTGAAGAGGAGAGGGAAGATCAGAACATAAGTGTGGATGTGGCACCTCAGGGGACAGACTCTGTTACTCTCAGCAGTTGCCGTGTGGCCGATACGCGTTCCGGACTGCTCAGTGGTCACATGCATGGTCAGCTGACCTGTTCAATGAATGGCTCAAACTCTTATCATAGTGATGAAGACGACGATGACGATGGTGGCGATGGTGATGATGGAAATGAAAATGTCCATGATGCTGTGGGGGCTGGAGATGATTCCGTACCAACAATATATTTTTCTCATACTGTCGAACCCAAGAGGGTTTGTATACTTTTAACTTTACTAATTTTGCATATAATTTGAACACTAAACATCATCTACGATGTTCTCTTTAAAAGAACAGTATTAACAGTAGTTAATAGCACCAGGCAGGAAAACCATCTTTTGCCTCTTGTTCTGACCAACTTGTCTACAAAGAAAAAGGAGAAGAGAGAAGTCTAGATAGCTGTTTTTGGGCCGTCGTTCGCTGAGGCTACAATAGGGTTTGAGTTGTTGGGGTCTGGAAGGGGATCAGATGTGAGTGGCAGCTACTGTAACTCCACCTGTCTTTCATTCAGAGAGTTTTCTTAAGAATTCTAGAGTTAATTAATATTGTGGGCATTTTGGTGTATTTAGGATGTTTGAAAGTGACTGCATTAGTTAAATTTTTAATTATACCAGGTTGTTGTTCTCTGCGTGGGCATAAAGTGAATGGGAGCATCACGAGCAAAAAGGAAAATTTTAGGAGGAAGTAAAAATTAGCTCCTTTTCTGACAAAGTAAATGTAAACATCTGTGGGTAATCATGACTTTAGAATTTTGGCGTTTCGGAGCTGGCGTCTCTGTAGACATCTTCCAGTGCGGGGTTTGAAGGCTTGCTTTAATATCAAAAGACGTTTTGTTCCCTCCCGTGCATATTGTAGGATTTCAGTATTTGAAATTGATTGAAGCGGGTCGCCTCTGGTTGAAGGAAGGATGTAGGCTTCCTTAACCCTATCCCCTGACCTCGCTCGGCTCCATAGTGCTGTTCCACGAGCCACCAGGCGTCGTCTCATTTTCTTTCTCAAGGAAACTTGAGGCCAGGAGACCACGGAGCTGGTTACTAATAAAATGGGGACTCCTCTATCTCAGTTCCGTGCTCCTCACCACCGGGCGCCCCTGCAGGCATCGCTCGAGTCAGCCCTCAGTGCCTGTGATGGTTGTTTAATGAAACATGTTTAAAACATATTCGGTATTTCTCACGTTCCGTAAGTTATCCTTGCTGTACTATGAAGTGAAATAATTGTGGGTTTTTTTGATAGTCTAAGACTTTAGACTAAAGGGAGCATCTCATGAATTCTTTTGAAAAAAATTGATTAGCTAGAAAAAAAAGTTTGTTTTGTGATTCTTTGTTCAGGCTTAAATTTTTTTCTTATTTTCAATTAGATTAAACAGAAGAATAAATAATATTCACAGGGATATTATGGGGAAGAGCAGTCATTAATGTGGAAAGTGCGGTATAAATGCCGAGGAGGGACATAGAATAATATATTAATCCCGAACAGGACTGGTTTTTATTTTTTAGTTTGATTTCTAAAAATTAGAGGTATTTAAAATTTTAAATAGGTAAGCATTACCTAATACTGCTTTTATGACTAAGTTTTATGTTTTTATAGAATATTTCTTTTGGTTAACTGTGCTCTTTGTTTTGAGATGCATGATTTAAGCCAAAAATTTACATCAAAGTAATGGGGCGCTGCGAAAGCGCATCATAAATGCAGCGTTTAGTTTGGATGCACAGTCGATGCTCAGACAGCGCGGAGTCGGGTGCACCGATGCTGCGCAGTAGGAAATCCACGTGTAACTTTGACTCTCCCAGAACTTGACCACTGACAGGCAGCCCGCTGTTGACCAGAGGCCTTTCCGACCCCTTAAGCAGTCGATTGACACATCTTTTGTACGCTATAAGTATTATATACTGTATTCTTAAAACTAAGTCAGCTAGAGAAAAAAGGCTATTGAGACAGTCCTAAGGAAGAGGAAGCACGTTGATGGCGCCGTGCGTGTTTATCGGCGCTGTGGGCTTACGTTGTCTGCCTCCCAGACGACCCGACCGTCAGTGCGTGCGTCGGTACTGTCCTGTACGATACAGAGCACTGTAGAGACGTTACGTGCAGTGCTAACGCTAGACGTCAGAAAGGAAAAGGTTTGTGAGAAAACTTCATATTTACTGTCACATGAATCGCTACAGGTGTAACAATTCACACGTCGATAATGAGGAAGTAGTGTGACTGCTGTCTGGTAGCCTCGTGTACTCGGCACGGTTGCTTCACGTTCAGGAACTCTCCAGAAAGTTTTCCAGTATATTGATTGAAAAAAATCCTCACGTGAGAGAACCTGCGTAGTTCAAACCAGTGATGTTTGAGGGTCACTGTATTTTGCCTTCTATGTACTGATAAAGTCACCGAAGACTAGAATTGGCCCTTAAAGATGTAATTTAATGCTGTGAAAGTCTGTCGAGGACTTCTAACCCTGTCTGACACTGCATGCCATTTTGGTGTCAGAAAATTTAAACTGCCTCTCTTACTGTTATTTAACTACAGAGTTTATTGGTTTTTACTTTTGGTCTTGATTTAACTTCTCAAAAGGATTCTAATTTTTTTGCTGTGAAAATATTAGGTCCGAATAAATACTGGAAAAAATACCACTTTAAAATTCAGTGAAAAGAAAGAAGAAGCCAAACGGAAGCGGAAGAGCAGTGGCGGCGGGGGACACTGGGCCCAGGAGCTGCCCACGATCCGGACGCCTGCCGACGTTTACAGGTAGGCTGGCCCAACCCGCCCTTGAGCCCGAACTCGAACCCGTACAGGAGAAGTGTCCCACTCAGAGGCTGCCCTCAGCAGTGACTGGCCCGGTGGTGGCCTGCCGCGTTTACAGGCTCCCGCGGCTTCCCGTCCAGAGCAGGCTGCATGCCGCGCGCATGCTTTCTCCCGGCTGTGCTTGTCCACTGGGGCTTTTAAAACATTCCCCATCGATCTAGTCAAAAAATGTCAGAAATGGAGGAGTGTGTTTCTGGTGGGCGGGGGTGGCACCTTCTCACTCCAGCTGTGACAGGCTGGGCGGATTCACGAGTGGAAGTGAAATACGCAGCCTGCGCTTTGGCTGTGCTGCTCGCCGAGGAAGTGTCACTCGAAAATGCCGCCGTTCTCATGACCCGTGTTTGTGACATAGTGAATTGAAATTCGCTGTCTTCCAAGTAGGTCTAAGCTGTGGGGAGTGTTTGGACAAATCAAGCTGTCGTCACCCAGAGCATGTTTATGAATAAAGTGCTCCATTTTATTAGGCCAACAAATTGTGTTTTAAAAATAATATAAAACATAGCATGTCAGGCTACAAAATTATTTTGAATGTGAAAATGCCGACAGAACATTTCAGATTAATGTCTAGAAGAGATTTTAAAAATTATTATAAACGTCCCCTCCGTATAAGAGCTCCCTAACGTGAGTGTGTGCTTCGCGGGTGTCGCAGAGTCTTTGTGGACGTCGTGAACGGGGAGTACATCCCTCGGAAGTCGATCCTGAAGTCTCGCAGCAGAGAGGACAGTGTCTGCAGTGACACCAGTGAGAGCAGTGCCGCTGACTTCGATGACAGACGTGGGCTTTCGAGGAGCATTAGCTGTGACGAGGCCACTTGTAGTGACACCAGTGAGAGCATTTTGGAAGAGGAACAGCACGAAAACCATCAAAAGAAGCTACCACCCGTAACAGGGTCGCCTGAGGTGCGCGTGCGCCTTTGCCTCTCCCCTTCCCGCAGTGTCTCGGACAAACATTTGTGCGCCGAAAGGCGTAGTAGCTTATTTCAGAGGGGCCTGTCGTTCACTCTCCCTGCTTTACCCAGTTATTTTTGGAGTTGCAAAGGTATTTATTTTTAAAAGTGCAGCTGCTGTACCTCTCAGGTATGGTCTATTAACCATTAATTTTATTGTCTTTAAATGATTTTATTTTATATATTTTATTTATCGAAGTTAAACAACTGGGTAATGGCATTGTTTATCTCGTAGCTGTTCCTTATACACATATTTATTCTCAAAAGTTACAGGACCTAATTCCAGGCTCGTACTTTTTTGATAATAATTTTTAAAGACTAAGTGATACATTCTCTTGACTGATTTTGTACGCTTGGTGTACACAGGTAAGCAAAATATGCGTGAAAGTTTACATATCATATTTTAGTTAGAAGATGAAAGGGGGAGGCTCCAAATACTAGAAATCTTTTAAAATATCTTTAAAAAAATCATAACAGTTCTTTGGTTTTTATAGATCTTTATGTGAAAAGCTATGGAAAGGTATATCTTTGGTTCTAGTTCCAGCATTTTGTCTACATTACTTTTGTTCCAATGGAACATGCAGTTGACCAAATAAATCTAGCAAACATCCACTTGAAATTAAAGAATGATTTTTGTGGAACCTTTGATTTCTGTCCTTGAATTAATTGTATTAAATTTTGAGACCAGCGTTTATTCGCACGAGTATCAGCACTTTAATTTTTCATTTCCACTCACCTCAAATAAAATTCAGCCAAGATGCAATGAAATACTCAAATAATTGCATAAGTGGACACCACCTAAGAGACGTCACTACTGCTGGAACTCAGCGGTAGGCTGGCAGGCAGCCTGGCCGCCTCAGGATACCTCATGTCCCGGCTGGTGTTTGGCGCCCTAGTAGCAATTTTTATTTTGTTACTTTATTTTTTACAGCCTCGGCTGGACCTAAATGTATGAAAGTTGAGGACCTTTTATTTACCCGTTTTCGTTTTAATTCTGGATGAAACGTGTATTTTCCATTTTGTTTTCTTGTGTGTATGCTATAAAAACGGATATTTTTGGTGGTGTAATTAAGATATATTTTAGTGGTCTGATTTCTCTGAACAGTTTGTATTTTGATGTTATAGTTTTGTCTTTTTATCCCAAAGTCTTACGAATTTACTTTTAATGAAAACAAATGTGTAATTGACAAATACAGGATAAAGATTTGGCGGGCATCTGATTTGCATTTCATTACCATAATCTGACTTTTGTGTTCTAGGCTTTCTCTGGAACCGTAATAGAAAAAGAACTTTTGTCGCCCTCCTTCCCACCTCACCCAGCCGTGGCTCACCCCGTGCTCTCCACCATCCCGGAACGAAAAGAGGTCCCGTCAGGAGTGTCGGGAGTATCGGAGGACGCTGCAAAGAGGGTTTCAAAGTTCAAAGCTGCCAGATTGCAGCAGAAAAACTAGCCCTGCCTAGGAGATGGGAGTTTATGTCCTCAAACCTAGTTCTGCATTCGTTTAGAATACACAGAGCAACAAAAGTTCCGTGCCGTTGGAAATAAGGCATCCTGAGTTAATGGGGCAGGAGGTTCTCTCACTCTCATCACAAGAAAAAGGAAAGTAAATGTTTGAAGACTTTCGTAATCATCTTGTTTTGTTAATTCTCTGAATACTGTCAGTCCTCTTGTCTAAGTTTGCCTTACGATGCAGTGGCGGCTTTTCGAATTATTTTTCAAAGAATACTGTTCATATGCATTGTTTTTGTGTTTCAAACTAAATACAGGCAGTTTTGTACCAGCTGTGATGTTGTGCATACCATATGGACCATTTTAAGAAACTTTTAAAATTTCAAATAGATTCAACAGTTATATTACTTGCTTTAGCATTTTAAAGGCACTTTAAAAAAAAATCTACTTCTCGTAGGTTTTGCAGCTAGGTGGCTATTTAAAAAAACTCTCCCCCTTGACCGTCATTCTGTAATCTCTAAGGCAGAAAGCTACATGTACCGGATGGGAATGTTTCTTTGATAGGAAGGATGGTTATTTTGTAAAACTTTTTTTTTTTCAAGTAAAATTTTATGAAACTTGGTCTCTAAAAATGTCGTGAACTTTCTGATTTAGTAGTACAGAGATGTCTTTGATTCATGTTTATGCTCCATGCACCACACAGTGGGTCCTTGAATTCTTACGATTCCAGTGTGTGCAGTTTTAACTGGCATCATGTTTTCGTGGAGAGGAAAGGTTGTCTAGATGCTAAAAAAGAAAAAGAAAAGATTTTTAAAGTAAGAAATTTTATGTTTTAATTGTCTCAACATTTTCATTCTCTAAGGCTACTTTCCTTGTAGTAAATAATTGAAATAACATATTTACTTTTAGCAAGACTCCCTAAAATACAGAAATTTATTCTAACATGGAAAATTACACTGCAAGTGTTAATCATTAGCTTGATGCATGCTAAAATGTAGCTTTTAAAAAGCATTCTGCATTAGTACTAAAATAAGCCATCAATGCCAGTCCACCCTCTATTCATGGCTAAATATTTAAAGGTTATTTATAGCTTCTTTAATGAATTCTTGCTTAAACAAAGTGAAATTATGTCCTAGAAAAGTAGAAGCTATTTGTAACTAGAACAGCACAACTGTAAAAGTATTATGAATATGTATTTTAATAATAAGGGAATGGGCCTGAATCCCCACAAATTAATGGGTAATTCAGAACAGAGGATTGATTTTGAAAGATCGCCCAAAAATGTGGGAGATTTGTTCTTTACTAAGTTTTGATCAACTGTGCAAACATTTTTAGTTAAAAACTGTTTGTCTCTCAGCGCCCCCTCCTCCATTCCCCACAAAAAAAACCAAACCAAACCAACTAGAGTCACGTGCACACGAGGCGTTCCCGACTCCACGGCTGCTCACGTGCGCCCGCCTGTGTGTCGCCCCCGGCACGCACGCGCCGCGGAGTGCGTGGCGCTCACGCACCTGTGATTTCAAGAACACTGGCGGGTAACTCTCCGTGTTCACGAGCGTCATCTCGAGCCTGCTGTCGCGCCTGTCATCTGTCACTTCTTGCAAATAGATGCTCCCTCATAGGACGAGGCGGTGGTGGGAGCAAAGAAAAGGCGTGTGACGGAGACGCTTCTGTGTTCTGCCGGAGGCCGGATGACGGCGCGGCCCCGGTGCGTAGCCACCGTCTAGTGACAGGTGCACTCTGCAACTTGACGTCTTAGCTTCAGTCTTCATGTTAAATTCAGATTTCAGTGGCGTAAGCTGAAGCTGCTGTTAAGTGTTCTCTTTCAAACCACTGCCGAGCAGAACGGCAGATGGAAAGAACCCTTTATTCTGAACTAATTTTAGACCAACAGAAACGGCGCAGAAGTGCAGAGCTCCCAGACACCTGCCCCTCCCCACTTCCCTAACGTCGTGGCGTCCCGTGTGACCGTGACATGTTTGTAAACGCTGGGCTGACCCCAGCGCACGTCTTACGTGAATTCACCAGCCTTCTCGCTCGGTGTTCTTTCCTGTTACACGGCGCTGTGGCAGGACGCCGCCTTGCCTCTGACAGCTCCTCCATTTTTCCTGGTCTTTCGTAACTTTGTCATTTTTCGAGCGTCCCGGGCAGGTGTTTTGCAGGATCCTCCTCAGCTCCGGTGTGTCGGAGGTAGTCGCGTGGTTAGAATGAGGTGTTGCTTTTTTGGCAAGAATAGCACAGAAATGTGTCATCGAGAGGTTCATGGCAGAGTTGCATCCTGGCGTGTCCTTTAAGAGGGCCACGGTTTCCCTGTGCTCACCTGCCCCCCGGCCCGGAGCACCTGCCGGCTGTCTCCGTTAGCAAGCTGCTGTCTTTTCCTTCGTGCTTAGGAAGTGTCTCGGAAGAGGTGCTTTGAGATTGGGCAGATATTCTTTTCCTCCTCAAATTTGAGCCCACTGATTTTTGCACTGAGGGGGGTCTTGTCTGTAGCAGTTGCTGCTGTGGTGCTGGCCGAATGCTGATCCTCTGTTCCGCCTCGTTCTCCTACGTTTCTTTCGTGTATTGGAAAGCTGTGCCAGCCTCCCGCCCTCACTAATGCATTCGGTTGTTCAGATCAGAACGGGCTAGGATATTTATTTTGTTCTGTGGGTCACAGTGGAGTATCCTCATTTCGTCAGCTCGGGTCGTTCTGCCTTTGACGGCGAGGACCGCGTCAAGCTGGTCCCTGAGTTCTTTCGGCCTTTTCCGATGCCACAAAATGCTTCAGGCTTTTACCTCTTTCCGCCCTGGCCTCAGAATCATCCGTTTCTCCAAGAAGCCTTTATTCCTTTCATCGGAGAATGGTGCTTAAAATTCAGCATCTTCTCCCGTGGGCGCGTGCCTTGCCATTGAGACGTCATTGCTTCTGGGTCCTTCCAGAGGACAGGGCCAGGAAATGAGGCGCGCTGGCCGGTGCGTGTGTCCGTGCTCACGTCCTGGTCTGCTGTGCACGCGATTGAAAGACGCGCGTCCACACCGATACTCTGGATCCTGACCTAACGCCGCAGGGTTTATTTCAGTTTTTCTTTATTTGTGACTTTTCACCAGCAGCGAAACCTGGTCTTTATCATCTACAATGTATTTACTTTAAAAACAATCTAGTAGACACGTAAAAGTCCAGCGTGTTAACCCTGACCGCCGGAGAAGCACGTTTATCAACGAGACTGCGCTGTTTGCCTTCGCCCTGCGTGCGGGGAGGCCGCTGTCCGCCAGGGGGGTCCCCTTCGTCGTGATCGGTGCTCGTTCGTAACAGTGAGTTTCACTCGTTACTGTCTGTGTCCCCTCTGCGGTTCGCTCCCCATCCTGGTTTGGTTTTCATGGTTAATTTTGGGGGAAATGGGGAGCAGTGTGGTTCTAAGCGTCACAGCTGTGTAAAGAGAGACACAGCGTCACCACGGCCACCCGCTCCGTTCCCACCTCTGTCGCCGTGACAGCCTCTGTTTCTTGTTCTTCGTGGCCTCGCTGGTTTTGAAGGCTGTCGGCAGGTAGTCCTGTGGGGGGCCTTCGCTTTGGGTTTGCCCACTGTTTTCTGTGTTTAGTCTGAGTCACGTGTCTGGGGCTGGCGTCACAGCGGCGAGGTGTCACACCACACCGAGACGTTGCTCTCGATTCCTTCACTAAGTTGTGGGGCGGCTTCCCCTGAAACCAGTCTTACTTTGCTCAGATTCCTTCTCGTGCTGGGGTTCCAAAACTGTCTTGAGAGAGAAGGCCGGGGTGGCCAGAGAGTGCCCTCGGTCATTTCCTTTTGCTCAGGGTCCTCAGTCTCGTACTGCTGTCCTAGTGTCCGAAAACCCTGTGCCACGTGTCTGTGCAGGTCCCCAGCCGTCCGTCCATCCGTCCGTGGTCGGCGGGCCAGCGCTGTCCCAATCCGCCCCTTCCAGACCGGCATCACGCATCCTTGGCAGGGCCTCCTTACGTTCGGTGCCTCGATGGGCTGTCGCGGGTGACTTTGTGCCGTGCGGCCCCTCAGCTCCCTGCGTGAGGCCCGCCCCTCCGCACTCCCGGGGGCCCCACCGGGACGTGGGCAGGAGCGAGCGAGCTCCGTTGCCGCTGTCTTTTGATAGCGGGGCGTCTTCCTCGAGCCTGCCGTCGTTTCGCGGTGGCCCCGGCCCTTCGTGGACCCCGTCTCACGGCCGGCTGAGCCCGGGCCTGGCCTCGTTCCTGGACTTTCAGACCGAACCCTGTCTGTAGCTGCCAGGACGGCAGTGACCTCACGCTAAGGGTTTAGCTCTTTTGTTCCTTTTTTAGCCTCCGATGGTTTCTGTTACTTTCTTGCAGTTGAGGTTCTGTATCTTAGAAGTTGTTTGTCACTTGATCTACACAGACTTTCTAGCAGGAAGGGTGGCAGCAGCTCGTCTGCGGTGTTCTCGGTCACCTCTGTGCGATGCACTGTGCTGAGCCCTAGGTGGAGGCGACATGTTGCCCAAGTGACTTATCTTGGGAAGGCCACTCCGGTGTCTGGGTCAGAACACCACTGGAAGTGCTTTAGGACGTGTGCAGCGAGGGCTCAAACTTGGCGTTGCATGTCCTCTGAGGTACGAGAATCGGCAACGGCGTCATGTCCACGGGTCGTGTCGGGAGGCCGGGGACCAGCAGGTTTTCTGGGGGGACAGGTCCGGGTGTTCTCGCTGGGCACAGCTGATGGGAGTAGGGGCTCCTCGGGGCCTTTATGCTCTGTTCAGGTTTCGAGAACCCCAAGTCTGTTCAGGACGATGTGTGCTTTTGCAGACTAGAAATATCTTCTTGGGATCTAAGGTTTTTTTTTTGCAATGCATATTTGGGGTCTTGGGAGCTAAATTGAAGGTCAGAGCAGGGCGCAGGGACCCGGCGAGTGGTCAGCGTGGTGAAAATTGGAGCGGAAGCAGAACTACTTTAGAGCCCGCTTTGGTTGCTAAGACGCAAAGCCGCGGGCAGGCCGGGCCCACCTGCCGTCGCAGAGGCTGCAGGCGTGAGTTTAATTTTCTGCCGTCACTGGACGTCCCTGGGTGAGCACTTGTTAGGGCTGAGGTGCGCGCAAGTGATAGCACCAAGACCCTCTTCAGAAAAGTGAGGTTTGCGGAGGTCATCGGAATGTAAAAGTGTGGAAATGCGGGGCCACTCGTGACCTCTGCGGGCTGTCCACGGGGCCTGGCCCCACGCTCTGTGTTTTTCACACTTAAGACTTGTATGTGTCACGTGTGTGCTTGTCGTGTATTCCAAATTTGGTCTCTGGTGGTCCTTTACGACGGGGCTAACTCTTGAAAGCTATGTCAGTATTTTAACGATGTAAAAATTTTTGAAGAATTAGAAAAATTTTTTGGAAATGTGTTGATTTCTGCAAAGCAGGGAGATGAGTCATCGATAACGATATCTAGCACTGCACCGATTAAAGGCAAGAAAGCAAATATAAACGTCTTAATTTCCAAAATGTTTTCGGAAAATTACTTACGTTACAATGGAATCAGGTAGTTAGGGCCTTCGCAACATTCTTCAGGGGGACCTGGGAGCCCCGGGGTCCCCGAAGGACTTGAGGGCTCCGAGGGCCACGTGGACTGCTCCCTGGACAGGCTACATGTCCCACCGCTCCGGCCCTTCGCACCCTCCGCCTTGGTGACATTGAATAGCTTCAGCAACCTTTGGGGCTACTTGTCCTTTTTCTTACTCTCGACTGGGAAGAACGTTGTCAACGTTGAAACGTTCTGACCAGGAAGAGCCAGGGAGCTGTGTGGCCCGAGCGCCTGGTGGCCGCGGAGCAGGGCCAGCCTCTTCGTGGGGACAGCCGTTGTGCCCTGCGGGGCCAGGAGTCAGTTCGGCCACCAGTGCTGGACTCGCTGCCCGTGTGGCATTCCCTTGCTTTGGAAATGGAAAATGCCAGGTCTCCGTGTCCAAGGTGTGGCCAGGGCAGCTGCTTTTAGTGTTCATTTTAGCCAAGTAAAGACTTAGGGAAGAGGAGGGACTGAGACTTAAGAGACCTGACGTGCGTGTTCGGTGTGCGGCGTTTTGTTTACAGATCGCTGCATTCTGACCTGCGTGAACCCCATGGTATGTGAGTTTTGCCAACTCCTGCTGTGTCTCTTAAGTCGGATCCAGTGAATCACCGCGAGCCTTCGAGGTTCCAGGCAGACTCGTCTTCCGGGAGACGTGCTTTAACGCTGCGCTGCGGGTCGGACAGCCGGAGACGAACGGACCGACTCCGCTAATCATGCCGTTGAATTGATCAAAACCACCAGATGGGGTTTTATTTATAGCAGTTCTGCCCAGTATCAACTTGTGGACCTTTAAATAGCTCGGGGGTCGTGCGTGGGGGTCACTGAGATGTGCGCCGTGACTCAGCGTCTCCGAGGCTTACTAGGTACCTGTTTGGGGGTCTCGTTCACGTCGCTGTCTGAAATGGCGTTTCACCGAGATGACCAGCTCCCGTCCGATTGCTCAGCCCCCGCCGCACACGCGAGCGTGGGGCGCCTTCCATTGTGCTCTATCGATCTGCAGCAGTTTGCTCGAGCTGCGTTCAGAAGCTGGTGGAGGAAGGTGGGGAAGGGTCCTCTCAGCGCCGCCTTTGCCGGGGGGTGCCCCCTGCCAAACCCCTCCGTTTGCGTGTAGCTCATTTTGCACGCCAGTAGGTAGCACTGGTGAGCAGAGGTGCCGACGGAAGGCTGCCAGTCCGTGGTTATAAATTATTATTCATTTCTGATATAGGTGGGGTGTGCAGTCAGTTACAGTAATAATTACCAGGATAGAGGGTTTCCTAGGCAACCAGTTTCCCCCCTCATTCATGCTGTTGCTGAGAGAGTGCCTGTAAAGCATGACATGGCTGTGTCTGAGGTTTGTGGCCCCCCTGCCGCTCAGGGTCGAGGTTAGTTACAGCGTCATGAGGTGGCCTGGAGCACAGGGGGTTCCGGGGAGCTGCGGGGCACACCAGCCAGGCCCCTCCTCCGCCGGTCCCCACCCGGGGAGCGGGGCTCGACGAGCAAGCCTCACATCCTGCCAGCTAACGGCGGGTACGATCCTGTAAGTTGTAGAATGTTCTCTATTCGATTTATTTTGGAAATAATGGGTCGCGTCATTTTTAAGTTTTGTTACTTAATACAAATGTGCAGAGACAGACCTGAAACCAGACCTCGCCTTGGGACCAGAGTCAGATAAGCCGGGGGGCCTGTCGCAGCTGGTCATGGACGCGCGCGCGTCTGTCCAGTTTTATGAAAATGGTTCGTAAGGAGGAAGGCAGGCGCTCCTCCTGTGGGAGCGGGATCCGTCCTTCATGTGGCGAGGGAGTAATGCAGCCGCCTTTCCCGTCGCGAACGCGTCCATGAATCACCCCTACGTTTTGGGGCTCTCAAATCTTTCATTTTAATGAACTTGCATCAAGTGCTTTGCAGTGATAAAAAGTCGCATTTGTTTGTGTCTGCTGTGAAAAAAGGTCGGGAATTCACGTCTCAGACTTACACGGCGACGTGAGATGTTTATCCATTTACGAGAAGTTCACAGCCCAGACGCGACACACCCAGATCTCGCGCCCTGTTCAGTGGTTACAGACGCGCTGCGGACCTCACCTCGGACCTGTGGATTTATTTCCCTGTGTTCTCAGGGCGACGCCAGCCGCCTCCCAGTGGGCGTGCCCGGGGGGGGGTAAGGGGGACAACACCAGAGCCACCTGTGACCATGACTTTGTTGTCTGTGGGCCCTGGCCAGGGCCCCGGGTCTCTGGAGCTTTTCCCCGTGGTGCAGGCTCCTGCTTCCTGGGAGGGGAGGTGAAGGGTCTGGCCCCTGGCCCCAGCGCAGCCCTCCCTGCTGTCGGCCATCCGCCTCTGGTGACCGGCATGCCACCAGCCATGCCTCCCCTCGGAGGAACTGCCTGCCCGGCCCTAAGCTGTGCAGGCGCTGGCGAACTTCGAGTCCGGCACAGAAGCAGTGAGCACGGGTATGGGCTGGCTCGGTCCCCATGACACCACAGCAGACAGCTCGGTGCCCTTAGCCTCCCCCGTGCGTTGGCAGAAACTGCCCGCAGCACCCGCCCAGCTCTGTACCGCTCCAGATCACGGCCCTCCCTTGGCCAGGACAGCGTGTAGGCCGTCAGGTCCCCGAAGTCCCCCATTTTCCCCCTAAGGGGCCCAGAGCACAGATTCTTGAAAGCACCTCAAAGGTACTAAGAGTAAGTTTCCGTCACCGCGTTGGATGTGGGCTCGCGGAGTGACCCACAAAGTCAGGGCCGGACTCTCCTCGATATTATACACATCATAAAATGTAATTGGCTATATGAATCCGTCGGGATGGGTTCATCTGAAGTTTAGGTTTACTTAAAATAGTTTAATAATCTCGTAAAAATATTTATCAGCCCCGACTATGAGGCTCGCACCTGCTGGCCCAGGGTTATGAAGGAATTCCGTTTTCCTCTGAACGGAAGGCGGTGTGTCCCCTGGACGTGGTGGCTGTTGGATGCCAGCGAGGACCTGGACCCGTTTAGCTAAGGACGTCATTTTTTATTTCACGTCGCACACCTCTGTGCAGTGTAAATCGTCCAGGCTGCTGTGCTTGGCCAAACGCATGCCACAGAGCAGATAACGAACTGGTAGCATGTCGCACGGTAAATCGAAGCCATGCAGCGAAGTCGCTACGTAGAGACAGCTGCCCTGCAGGAGGGCGTCGGAGAGTGGGCGACGGCCGCTGAGGCCATCCGAACCCTGCATTCACAGCGGTCCCTTTTGATGGCATCTTCTTAGGCACCTCCGGACCCCAGAGAAGGAAGGATCCCCTCACCCCACAAAGAGGCCGGTCTCCTGTTTAGAATAACCATAAAACGGGAAAAGTTGGGCAGCTCCTCAATTATAAGCTTGTTCTTTTTTAAGTAATTGAACTGTTTCAGGGAACATTGTTAAAATATTAAGGTTAAAGCATTCTTTCTCTCTTTTTTTTTTTTTTTGGTCTAAAGATTAGTCTGCAGCCTAGACAAAGGAAATATTTAAACTGTTAAATTTGAACAAAGATACAGTCTGCATATGACTTCTCTGAAGCCCTATAAAAATTCTTTAAAATTGCCTATTCACTCAAATTTACTGAGTGTAGCAAAAATGTCAAAGGCATAAAGTCAGAGAAGATTGAATAAAATAATGCAGAAAGACAGATTAGTCATGCACAGACCCACACAGCCTTTGAGAGCACACAATACCAGTTTTTATTACCGCTCTGTCTTTACAAAGACTACGTTCAATACACAGAAGATGATACATGGTCAGCCATGTCATCTGCCTTTGATTTCAGGACTCATTTATCTGGGCCCTTTTCACAATGACATTGATGAGAGATCTCAGTGTTTTCAGAGTATTGTCTTATTTATCATATATAATGGCTGGTGAAAAAAAACAGGAATTATGTCACCGATAGCACATAAAAGAGTTGCATAGAAGATTCTGTGACAAAGTTTGGTACGGCGGAGAACAAGGAGGCTCGTGTCAGGGTTTTCCTCGGCTTTCTGTCCCCTGCCGCGTCTTCCCCATTCTGAGCCCCAAAGATCTGCAGCTGACTGTGAGAAACACCGAGGAAATGTTCTGTTAGGCCAAATAAAACTCCTTAGCAGTTACATTTTGTTTCAGCGTAGGTCGCACTTTAATTACTTGAGAGTTGCCGGCCATCACTGACGCACGTGCAAAGGGAAGGGGGACTGTTTGTCAGGCACAGTTTTGGATCTTGCAGATTTAACAAAGAGTGGCCCTTAAGATAGAATGTCTTAGGCTGTCACGGGTGACGAAAACCAGCTAATGCTGAAATGTCAACAGCCCGCCATCGAAGCCGGTGTGTATAGCGTGTGTGGGGCAGAGAGCTGGGCGCTCGGTGCCCAGCGGGAGAGCGGCACAGGCTGGCGGGGCGGGCGCGTCAAGGGTTTCTCAGGAGAAACGTCCCCGTCTACGGTCTCTAAATCTGAAGGAGGCGCTGAGCATGTGCGTCATAGAACGTCGCAGGGAGCCTGGACGGGGGTGGTGCCGGGCCCCCGCCTTGGAGAACGTTCTCAGCCTGTTCTTTGGGGGCATCCTCTTGTCATGCCCGCAGGGGGACGTCTCTGTCACCTGTGCCTTTGCCGTTGTCGGAGAGAAAGATTTCCAGGAGCTTTGGAGCCCTGGCCCGGCCCCTCAGAGGAGCGTGAAAGCTGCTCTCCAGAACCCGCCCTGGGCAGTCATCCCGGCGTGTCCCGTGGGGGCCAGGGAGCCCGGGCTCACGTCCCTACTCCAGCCCTCCCAGCTGGCTGTCCCCTGGGCGAGATGTCTGACTTCTCTGGGCCGTCTCCTCATTTCCAAGCTCAGGACGGCACGGGCGGAGGGCTGTGGGGAGGCGAGGAGATGCTCCATGTGGATGAGTGGGAGGTGATGAAGGCAGCGGTTTTTCGTGGGTGAGCACAGGCGTCCTTTGTCCTTCGGAGATGTGTGGTGGTCCTGTCTCCGGGACTGAGTGACTCGGCTGTGGCCACCCTCTCTGTGGACTGGTGGGCTGGAGACCCCGGACCGCCATGTGCACAGAGGCGGAGAACAGGTGAGCTCGGGAGGGTCCTGCGTTCAGTCATAGCGCCCTCGTGTGGGCATTAGAGGTGGGTGGGGAAGGGGGCTCTGGGTGGCCCGGTGGGCGTGGACGGCCTGCAGCTGGCCGGTGCCACCTCATCCTGGCTTGTCCAGTGTCAGTAACCCGGGCCGGTGGCGCCGGTCCAGGACCCATCCGAGGGGCGTCACAGCTGTTGCTTCTGCCTCGCGGCCCCGAGCGTCCAGGTCCTGGCCTTGCAGGGGTCCCTATGAGACGTTCCAGCGCGGTGCCCTGCGCTGGCCTGTCCTGCCGCGGGCACTGGGGGGTGTTGGGGACCATGCACTCCTGGCCCTTCGCTGTGGTCAGGAGGCAGCGCGTGGCCACGAGAGACGGTGACCGGTGGTAGTGGATGGTGTGGTAGGACACGGGGGCCAGGGGCGCGCTGGGAGGGACGCTGTGCTGGTGACTTCCCTGCGCGGGGAGGCGAGCAGTCGTGGAGGGCTGGGGTAGGGGTTCGGGGGAGGGCCGGGCTGGGGGAGCAGGGACGGGGGTGCAGAGGGGGCACCGGGGCGGGGGCACCAGAGGCCATCCCAGTGGATGGTAAGACCACTGCCCCGCCACGATGCACCAAGGAGGCGGGGAGTGGGAGCCCGGGACGGCTGCTGAGGCCAGAGGGGAGCGCGCCCTGGGGACCGTGACACCAGGTGCAGAGCCCTGGCCCCGCCAGCGCCCTGGGGCTCGCTGGCTTCTCCGAGACGCGAGCGTCGTGCCTCCCGCCTGCGCGTGGCAGCACCGCGTGCGACAGGAGGTTGTGGGAGATTCTACGCCTGACAACACGGAGCTGGCTCGGAGTAAATCACACGAACGTGTAGCTATTAGAATGGCTGGTAGAGACTTTGGAAGTGACGTTCGCTAACGACGTACTCGATGTCCCATGAAAACGGGCGAGTGCCGTGTTGGTGAAAAAGACCGACACGCAGGCAGGTGATCGTGTTAGTCGGGGCCCCCAGGGGAGCAGGGCCGATGGGGCGGACGCCTCGGTCCCCTCAGGCTGCCATCGCCACACGTCCGACGCGCCTTCTCGCGGGTCCGGGGAGACGACAGCCAGGTGCAGTGGGCGGGGCCCTTCCTGCTGTGCCCTCGCGTGGTGGGCTCAGAGGGGTCCTCTCTCTCCGTCTCTCCCTATCAGGACACCAGTCTCCTTCATGGGGCTCCACCTCCCAAAGGCCATCTCCGAGCGCCATCCCGTCGGGATCGGGACTCACTATACGAGTAGTTTGGAGGGACACAGACATCCTGTTCACATCTTCAGTCCACAGTTTATTTCTTCTCTAAATATAAACATGTTGGCGCATTTATTTACTCTTCCACGAGTGTCTACTTATGTCCCTTGCCTGTTTTGCAACGGACTCGCCAATGCTCTTATTGACAGGCGATTCAATACATTGGTGATTTAATTTTTCTGTCAGTTGTGTGTGTCATAAATACTTTACTTTCAAAGGTATTTTTTGATAAACATGAAATTCTTCAACATAGTCAAACGTATTTTTTTTTTCTTTATCGTCACTGACGTTTGTTTGAAGAAATCTTTTCCAATGCCCGAGGACTGAATGACATTCAGATGTATTTTCTACCGAGAAGTGTAAAGTTGTGTTTTAACGTGTATGTCTTTAACCCGCCTGGACTTGGTTTTCTGACACGGGATGAGGAGAACATGCGATTCCTTCTTTTTCTGATCATTTTTGTGACTAGGCCGATCTTACAGCTCCTTCTCCCTCCGCTTCCCCTTGGTCACACACCAGACACTTGGGGGGCGGCTCCCCTGCCCGGCCCTCTGTGCCCGGCGCTGGTGCCACGCCCCCTTAGTCACGGACGTGTAGGAAGTCCGGGCACAGTGGCGGAGTTCTTCCTGTCCCCTCTTCGTCTTCAGAGGTGTCCTGGCTCCTCTCAGCTCCTTAGTCTTCTACGTCACGTGGCAGGTTTCCTTAAAAATCCCTGTTGGGACTTCGAATGGAACACTAGTGAATCAGTAACCGTTTGGGGAGAAGCGACATCCTGTCCGTGGGTACGATGTGTCTGCCTGTTGGTAAAGACTCTCCGAGAGGCCCTCATCAAGCCCACGCGTCCTCCTGTGGAGCTCACGCGCAGTCTGCTACATTCCCTCCCTCGTACGCAGTGTCCTCTGTCCATGGCCCTCTGGCCATCTAGCTGTCCGAGCTGGTTCTGTTTATCCCTTTTCCTCCATAGGGAATGCGGCTGAGGCAGCCGAGGGCTGGGCTGTGAGGACGTTTTGGGGTGCTCTGACCATTAGCTCCCACTCGAGCAAGCTGGTGAGGGGGCGGCCCTGGGTGCATCTGCAAGGAGAGCACCCTCTTCTCTGCTGGTAGTCGTGGGTGCCCTGGGCGACCTGGGAGGGGCACCCGGAGGGAGGGGCTCCATGGGGCTCCACAATCCAGGCTGGACTCCCGGCCTGCAGCCTTTTAAGTCAAAAAGAGACTTCACCTCTTGGTCCTTTATCAGCAAAGGCGAAGGTCACTGGAGGGAAGGTCTGCGTGGAGTTTGGAACTGGATGAGGAAATTCTATCTGCTCACCAGCAGAGAACAGTGAGCCACTCACGAGGTCCGTGCGTTTGTGACAAACGGGCAGCCATAGGGGCAAAGCCAGGCTGAGGATCAGCACAGGCAAGCCTGGGGCAGAGCCGTGGCTTCATGGGCCTTGAAGTGATAAGATCCATCCCAAGAGCATAAGTAAGGGGACATCGAGCCGTGTCACCTCTGGGGCTTTGAGGAGCTGGAGCATGTGCTGTGTGTTCCCTGGATGGCAGGGTGCTCATGGAGTGGGGGTTGGTCTCGGAGGTGCTAATGGCAGCCTCTGGGGAGGGGGCGGTCGCACTACAGGGACCTCGAGGCCCCCAGCTCTGGTCTAGGATGGCCCTAACCCCCGCGACACCCCCTCTAACACGTTCTCGGCCTTGTCGCCATGTTTCTGTCATACCCCAGTAGGACTCGCCCTGATGGCACCGTGAGGTTTTTAAGTCCCCTGTTCTGGCCTTCCCCATGGCACTTGCAGTGGCTCTGCCGGCCTTACGCATCTAGAGCACAGTGGAATGGTCTTTCCCGAGTTCTCGGGGATCCCTGGAGCAGAGGCCTCTGGGCGGCCCCCAGGGCCCCCGGGAGCCAGAAAGGGCCTGTCCTCAGGATCCGCGTCCACCCAAAAGGCACCTGCACGGGGCCGATAAGTCATGATCCTGAGACGAGATGACAGTCGTCTCCGTGCCCACTGATTAATGAAAACAGGGCTAGTTGGACTGAGTAGATGGTTATAAATGGTGCTGTCAGAGGAAAATAATTATTGTATTAATAAGGAAGCGGTTCCAAAGCAGGCTGGAAAAGGACCGGCAACTTAGTGTCTCCGCGGGCTGGTGGGGTGGACTTGGTGGGTGGGGGACACCTTAGCTGTCCCTGGCCTCCTTGCCGCGTGTGCCTCGTGGGGGCCGTGCCCGCTCCTGGGCGTGCGCGTGACAGGACCCCGCTGTGCCGCGGCCGGGACTGTCGGCAGACATCCGGGGTACTTCCAGGAAGAGGGAAAAGCGAGCACATCTTATTGTACCTGAAACACTCTCTGATATGTACTAAATATTATGACTGCTCGGGGCCTTGCAATAATTGATTCACCCACACAGCCATTTAGTCTGCGAGCTGTTCGTTTTGCAAATTCCACAATCTTTTAGAAATTCTTTCAGTGCGGAAGATTGCCGCCTGGCCTCCGATTCATTATGGTGATTGAATCCTCTTCAATAGAGAACGGTTTAGAGAGAGCACATGCCCGTGTGTCTCACTCAGAGCGAAGGCACATAGGTTAAAAGCTTGTCTGGGTGGCATAATTCACTGCCGCTATGCCAAACAATCACGTCTTATTGTGACCTTCATAAGATACAAAAAGGCAACAGGATGGAGCTGGCTTTTTTTAAACCCACTCATAGATTTAGCTTCCCAACATCTGAAGCTCGGAGAATTCCTAATTAAATAACCAATTAATAATGTAGAATAGAAAAAGCGATTTTTTTTTTCTGAAATGCAAAATCATAATTAATCAGAGTACAAAAAGCTGCCTGTCTTTATATCAGAAAAATATAGACTAGGTATTTAAGTATTCCACCACACCTGAACCTTGGCCATCCGTCATTGTTATGACTTAAAACATCTCAGACTAAATTAGGTTTTGTTTGTACAGAGCAGTGAAAGTCAGATGGCTTGAATGACAAAATTAGAACATGCTCAAATCACTGAGACAAAACCGCATAAAGAGGGAGAGGCGCAGGGAGAGGCCTGCCAGAACCCGGCAGAAACCTTCCGCTGATTTAAATAAAAACACGCAAAAACGCGTCCTCTCCCATTCACCCGGCCAATTGGTGTGAGTATAAATGTCTGACCCCCCGAGACATTCCAGGAAAGAAATTACCCTGCCTCCTTCTTAATTGCCCAAAATAGCCCGCATGGCTCCGGAGAGGTCGCCCCCCATCCCCTGCCGCCCGCGCCGATTACCCTGCGCGCCGCCCGCCCCTCGCCCGTCAGTTACCGTCAGAAAGACGGGCGGGAGCCGCCGCGTGGGCCGCCGTGTCTGGGGTCCTCCCGACCCTCTGCGCTCCGCACCTCTCCGCACGTTTGTATTTTAAAAGAAAACTCGCTTTTATAGTTTGTGCCACCTCCGCGGTTTGCACTATTAGAACCAAGGAGTAAATTTTCCGAGGAAGAAATGCCTAAAGACGCGCTGGTTGGCGGACGAGGTCCGCAGAATGGAAAAGGCCCCCGTGGGTGCCGCGGCCCAGGGCACGGGGCCCTCGCTCGCCGGCGGGGGTGTGCGGGCCTCTCGTCGCCCTATTTTCTGTACGTGGGAATTATTTTCTTGCTTTTGAGCTTTTGCTTCTGCTGTTCCCTTCTCATGGAAGCAAATGTCTCAGGAGGTGGCCCAGTTGTCACCTCCTTGAGGACGTCTTCCTGACTCACCTGGTTAAAATAATCCTCTCCTGCTTCTGGGCGCCTGTGTTGCTGTCCCATCGCCCTCTCCCTTGTGTTCCTGGGTGGGCTGTACCCAGGCCTTCACCTCCTCCACATCCTGGTCCCCTGTGAGCCCCTATGGGGACGGTGTGGTCAGGTGACCAGCGGGACGTGTGCACCCGGCCTCCTGATGACGGCTTCAGAGAGACCCTCGTCCCAGCCGCAGATGCCACCAGCCTGTGCTGGAGACATCAGGTGCTCCAGTCCTGCCCACCACCACAAATCTCCTTCAATATATAATTTGCTGTTATCATAGCAATTAATAATTTGGGTGACAATTTTACTGTGAGACTTTGTGTGGTGTTCTCTTACTGACAAAGCTGCGATGAATCAGCATGCACGAACACAATGAAAACGTGAGGAGTCCCTGCTCCTCTGTGGGGCCGTTTATGGGGCTCCTTGCGAGCACCTGCACCCCTCCCTGAGGACACCTGGGGTTAAGGCAGAGGAGCACTCACACAATCATTCCTTCCTGCCTCAGCCCGTCCTTCAAGCCACCAGGAGGTGGCCCAGGGGCCGTGTCCTGGGACACAGAAAGGGCCAGACCCCCAGCTCTGTCCATTTGCCAGAGGGGGAGACCTGTGGCCGGAGGCCCCTCCCACAGTGGGAAGTGCCCATCGCAGCCCTTGACTGACCTATGGGCCAAAGCTGGGCTGTGACCTGGGAACCACCCAGGTCCCTGCTTGCAACGTGCTCAGTGCTCATGGTCGAGCAGGGGTGGAGGGCAGAGCGTACACACACAGAGTGGCAGGGGCCTAAGGGACCCCCAAGGAGTGCCTGAGAAGGGACAGCAGTAGGTCTGACCTCTCCTTGAGCGAAGACTTCCTGCAGAAGCAATGCCTGAGCCGCGGGGAGAAGGCAGGGCAGTCGGCCAGGACAGGAGCCAAGTGTCCTGGCCGGCGGAGCAGCCTGGGAGGGAGCCCAGTGCACTCGAGGAGCAGGGCAGGAAGAGGCGCGTGGCGGAGAGCAGGCCTGGAAGTCCCCAGAGAAGAGGCCTGGTGCGGGGTGGTGGGGGCTTTAGGCTCCTGTAAAGGCAGCAGGAACCGTCAGTCATGATGCTGGGTCTTTCCACCCTCCTCATGTCCCCTCCAGGACCCCGTCAGGCCCCCGGTCCCCTCACCAGCCCCACCTGGACCCAGCCCTCAGCTCCCACAACCCCTTGGGCCGTTGGTGGGTGACCCAGCAGGACTGGCCCCGCACACCTCAAGGAGTGTCCTTGAGCCAGAGGCCCCTTCCCCAGCCTCCAGGTGGGTGACCCACACTCATCGCCTGGCAGGCAGGGAGGACTGGGGGCCCCCCCTGCCCGTCAGGCCCTTCCTGCCCTGGGACCACCTCCTGTCCCCCATCCAAGTCCTGCCCCCCATGGAGGCACAACAGACCACCTCCTCCCGCAAGCCTGGAGCGTGTAGGAGCCAACACTAGGGCACTGGCTTTGAGGAAAGAAAAAGCTTTTACTGCGAGTCCATCGGCCAAGAGACAGGAGGCCGTCCCCCGTTCAGCGGGGTTTAACGGTTTCAGCACCGGACCTTCCTGGACAGCGGCCCTCTGCCCCGAGAGGGCTCCCGCTCCCGCTTCCGGTCAGCCCTGCGGCCCTGCGGCTCCTGCGGGCATCAGGGGCGCACGCTGCGCTGCTCGTGAGCGGGCTCCGCGGTGACAAGCCGTCTCGGACCAGCCGCCGCACACCCCCGACTCCCGGTCCCGCCGCGGGAGAGCGGGCTCCCCTCCCAGTCCCGGCCTCTCGGTGAGATCGGAGGCCCCGGGGGCCCAGGCTTCGGTTCGGCCCGTCGGCAGGAGAAGGCACCACACATCCCAGTCCCATCTGGGCCAGCGTGAGGCCCTAGGGCCGGGGAGACGGTTCCTGCCTGCCGAGGGCCACCAGGTCCACCTCGCTGTCCCCTGCTCCCAGTCTTAGTGCCTGGCCTTGCCAAGCTGAGGGCCACCGCGGGCCCATTCGTGTTCCCAGTGTAGTGAGGGAACAGAGCTGACTGGGCCTGGAGGTCTGAGCGAGGGGAAGCTGGAGGGCACAGCCTGGTGTCCCCCAACTCCAGGGGCCCTCGAGTGCCAGGTGACTGTGGGAGCCCCTGCCTCTGTCCCTGGCCAGGCCCCCCTTGCCACCCCCGGCAGCCTCACCGAGCCACTGTGGGAACCACCCGCACCCCTCCCGGCTCTGTCCCTCACTGTCCAGCTTGGCAGCTTCCATGTCTGAGGGCCGTGTCCCTCCAAGCTGACCCTAAGCTCCTGGGAGCAGGGACCAGGAGATTCCTTCCTGGGAGAGTCGGAGGGGTGGGGGATCTGCAGTCTCATCAGGATGGAGGGGACTCGAAATGGCATTTGTGGCAATTTGAGAGAGTCAGCTGTGCACTGCCAGAGCGGGGTGGTTGTTGGAGGTTGTGGGTGGGCTCAGGTCCCACCTACCGCCCCCCACGGCCCCTTGAGCTTGTGTGTCCCCAGCACCGAGGGCCTTGCTGGCCCAGGATGCGGTCGCCACGCGCCCTGACGGTGCCAGAGCCAGGCATTCTCTCGAGCCCATGCCAGTCACCCCACACGAGGGGGCTGGCCCTTCCCTGCCCAGCACCCCACACGAGGGGGCTGGCCCTTCCCTGCCCAGCACCCCACACGTGGGGGCTGGCCCTTCCCTGCCCAGCACCTCCGTCAGGGTCAACGGGCCCCTGAGCTAGCCAGGGAAGTAGGGTTTCCCACCAAGGACAATGACTGCAGCCACCCGGGGCTGCCTTGCCCAGCCCCTGCCTGGGTGGCATCTGCCCATGTGGCACCTGCCCAGGGCAGCTGGCTGTGCTCCCGCTGCCCTCCTGACGTCAGCCAAGGGGACGCTGCCTGCTCCGCCACATGTCGCTCCAAAGTGCAGGCACAGGCAGGTGTCCAGCTGCAGGGAGCAGGGAGAGAAATGATTGGGATTCTAAATCGGGTCTCAGCACCGCGGGCCAGACCCCAGAAAGGGACCTTGTCGGCTGAGGGGCTGCTGTTCCAGCAAACGAGGGGATGGCCTAGGCCCCTGGACTTTGGGGCTCCCCTCAGCTCTGGCCTTGGGTGCAGAAAGCCGTGAGATCAAGCCATCCGAAAATTAGGATTCCGTGCCGGCCTGTCAGTCCCCGGAAGCCCGCGGCCTTTCATTAAAGCCCGCCTGACATTTCTGTAATGCTCAGAAATCCCGAGGATGTGCCAAGTGCCTGCTATTTGCCATCACATCCGCCTGGGAGGCCGCGGGCCGCCAAGCCCCTTGTGCTGAAATGCCCCCCCCCGCCCCCGGAGGCGGGCGGCAGGCTGTGCAGGGCCTGGCAGGGGACAGGGATGGGGACGGGGACGGGGACGGGGACGGGGACGGGGCTCCCTTTCCCTCGCTTTCCACCTGCACTTCTGAGAGCAGGGAAGCGCCTCCGAAACCAGTGAGAGCGGCTGCCGTGCCATAGGCCTGCGGGAGCCCTTCCTCCGCGCCGGGGCTGTGCGGGCCCCGGGGCTGCCGCGGGGGGAGGCAGGCAGGTGTCATCGATACTGGGCATTGACCCGGTGCCTCCGAGGGAGGGCCTGTCATTTGGCCAGCATGCCAGGCGTCAATGTGCCCGAAAGGTCACTGAGACCACAGAATGTGTGAAATGGAAACGCTCTCCCTCGAGAAGGCTGGGGCGAGCCCGTGGAGTCGGGCGGTGTGGCCGCGTCTCAGCTCTGAAGCTACGCGTCCCAGGGTGGCGGGGGACACCACACTCCTGCGTGGAAGAGTGCGGCTGCCCCGGATAAGCGTCGGTAGCCGAGGTGTGTGGAGGGACGAGGCCTGTGCAGGGGCCGAGGAGGCCAGCCCAGACCGCCTCTGTACCGGCTACTGCCCTATGGACCGAAGAAGGCTCTGGCCATTTTGGGGGGCCCAGATCCTACAGATAGTAGTCAGACTGGCTGTGAGATCTGTCACCGTTCTAGGAGTCTGGCTGCCAGTCACACGAACCCAACTTTTCCTCTTCAGCGAAAGGGACTGTACTGATCCGTGTCACCGGCTACCTTCAGGCGTGGCTGGATCAAGGCTCTTCGCCAGTGAGGTTCAGATTCTGCTTCTCCCGCACGCTCCCATCTGTACTGTCCTCCGTGTTGGCTTCGTTCTCACCAGCAGCAGCTCCTGTCACCAGGGACGATGGCTCCCATTAAAGTCACATGCGCCCTTCCCTGACCCAATCCCTGGCCAGGGCGATGTGCTGCTCTCATTGGTTAATCCTGGGTCATGTGACCTCCCCCACTGCAGAGCGTGAGCTGCTACCTGAGGGGGGGAACGGTGTGGGGCTGCAGGCTGGGGGGAGGGCTTCCCCAGGGCAGGTCACACGTTGTCATGGCCTCGAGTTTCCACGCTGGTCCCAGGAGCTCCGCTCTTTCTCGGATCCTCCAGCCTCAGGCGATCAACCCCAATGAAGCCTCGATCGTCACCCACCCTCTTGAGCCGCGCTGAGCCCGGGGAATCTAAACGAAGGAGCAGGTAACGCCGGCCAAGGGGCATGAGTCAGTGACCGCGGGACGGGGAGAAAGCCAAGAGGGAGTCGTGGGGCTGGGCTAGCTGACATCTGCAGTGGTCAGGGCAGGCTTCCTGGAGGAGGTAAGAACGAGGGACCCAGCCGGGTCCTGAGCTTGGCAGGGAGTTCCACTTTTAACCTTCCCAAACATTGCCTCTTGCACAGGTTGGAAAGTGGCTGAGCTCAGACTTCCACCTGGAGCCCAGGTGCTCAGAGGCTCTGGGGCGTGGAGCCAGCATCCCTCCAAGGGCGGGCGGGGGTGGGTGTCTATGGGGAGTGCCGCCGATGGCTGGAGCCGCGTGCGCCCACCCTGCACGGCCCCCTCCCCGAGCCTCACCGCTTCACTGTCTGCAGGACAAGCCACGAGGGGTGCTTTACGTCGTCCGCTTCACGCGGGCAGCCTGCTGCTTGGAGAAGCACGCGGCCCCGCCTCCTGTCTCCGCTCAGAGACCTCAGGTGACCTCAGGACATCCGCCTCCTGCCAGTCCCTGGGAGAAGAGAAGCTCCCAGGGGCGTGGGGGTTAGTGTCTCCCAGTGTGGTGGGTGGTGGTGGGTAGGATACGGACGTGATAGGGGACAGGGGCGACGGTCCTCACCGGGTCGGACCTCAGGGGGAGGAAGGCCATTGAGGCAGAGCCTGACCAGCTGGACCTGGAAGGCGAGGTGAAGCTGCGGACTTCGTTCTGTAGCTCGTAGAGCAAGGATGTGAAAGATAAAGCAAAGCTCTCGAACAGGAGTCTGGCCGAGTTCACCGACGCCCACCCCCCCCATTCATCCATCATCAGCGTCCAGCCTCATCTCCCCCAACCATCCTCAGCCTCTCCTCATTCATCTTTCTGCCTTTTTATCCATCTCTTCATTCATTCATCTGTCCACCTACCAACTCGACCATTCATTCCTCCATGCATTCATCTAAGCATCCATCCATCCATCACCCGTCTGTCCGTCCGTCCGTCCATCCATCCATCCATCCATCCATCCACCCATCCACCCATCCCTCCAAGGGGTGGCCTGCTCTGGGAGGAAGTGGGGAGGATCACCCCTGCAGGTTTCAGGGGGCGCACAGAGCACAGCCCAGGGCAGTGCCCTCCGTCTGCCCCTGGGGGGCTTGGGGGCTTGCCTCTCTGAGAGGGGCTGGTGGTCCTGGGCTGCCCCCGTGGCTGTGCCTGCAGCTTGTGCGCAGAGGGGCTTTGGCATGTGTTCAGCTCTGAGGAGAGAGAGCTCGTCCGTGCGTCTGTCCTGCCGAGGAGCCCCCGACTGCTCCAGCAGCTTAGCCTGGGCCACCTGAGCTGGACTGCCACCCACCCCTCAGCCCTCTGGGAGCACAGGCGTGCAAGGCCACCCAGCAGGGGTGGGACAAGTCTCCTGCTGGCCAGCACTCCTACCACGGGTCAGGCAGGGATGGCCGAGGCTCACTGCCTGCTTCGGCTCAGCAGCTTGAGTGTCCCACGGTGTGTGTGTGTGTGTAGGGAGGGTGACCAGTACAGAGGACGGATGGCTGGGAGAAGGGCCCAGGTGGCCTCAGGCTCCTGCTTTTTCCCAGCCTTAGGAGGGATTTTGGGCGATGGGGACAGGCCCAGCACCCTGCTCCCATGAGGGAGGGGCCCACACTGTCCCCCCCCCACCGTCCCCAGCCCGCCCTCCAGAGCTGCAGGAAAAGCCAGCTCTGGCTCTTGTTTATTTTTGGAGAGTGTTCACTGGTTGGGCAAGGAAGTGAGCCTTGTTAAAAGGGATTTAACTGTAGGTCATTGTGAGTTTGAAGGGCTTAGGAGGAGAGAGAGAGAAGGGCCTTTCCCCTCCATCTGCCCCAGAGCCGGCCCTCAGCACAGCCCAGCTGGAGGGGCCTGTACCAGGAGCAGGGGGTTCTCAGCCAGGGAGGAAGGCCTCCCCAAGCCGGGGTGGAGCGGAGGGCTTGCTGGCCTCTTCGTTAGCCCTGGAGGGAGGGCTGGCCCTGGGCCCCCGGGAGGGAGCCTGTAGACAGTGCGGGTCAGGTCAGGGTGCACTCGAGACCTGCTCCCTGTACCCAGCTAACCAGAGGACGCCCAGTAGGCAGGCCCCCGTGAGCGGGGCTGGGCTGGCCCTTTGGCTGTCAAGACACCTCTGGTCTGTGCTCCAAGCAGAGTCTCTGAAGGGGACGGGGTGAGCGTCCCATGGCCTCGGTCCACGCCTTCTGTGGCCCCTGGCCTCTGTCCACCAGCCCTGGGCCCCCTGGGGTGCTGGGACCCCCTGGCTGAGGGAGGAGGGGTGCCTTCAGGGTGGCCCGCCCCGGGGAGGCGAGCCTCTGCCACCCACGTTGTCACTCGTGGTGCCCAATTCCAGGCCACAGTCCCCAGAGACTCTTTGGGGTGGGGAGTCGTGGAGCCGACCCCGCCATGACCTCTGTGGAAAGTTTCGTTATTATGGGAAACAGCCAGCGTGGTGAGGAGGGTCCCTCACCTGCCACCAGGTACGACAGGGACCACTGAGTGGAGCCCGTGCCGCGCAGGGGACGGTTCTGCCTGCCGGGTGTGATCTCCGAGCCGCGCCAGCCGGGGAGCTGGCCTGCCTGTCTCCCAGGCCTGCGGGGGGCTTTCCGGGTCCCTGTGGGTTAACAGTTATTAACCCCTTGTTGTCCACATTCCAGTGCCGGCTGCTAGAGGGAAGGCAGGGGACCTCGTGCCCCCAATTTGGCACCGCGGCAGGCAGGGCATATGGACGGCGGCCACTGCGCGGAGCCCACGCCAGGCCCTGGCTCCCGTCCCAGCGTGAGCGAGTGAGCTCGCTGCCCCTCTCTGCCCTGGAAAGGCCCTGGCAGCGCCGCCCCGCACCCTCCCGGCCCCCCGCAGAGGGGCACCGACGTGTCCTCGCTGGCGACCGAGCGGGCCAGATGGTGGGTAATTCCAGGCCGCAAAGTCCTCTGACCTTTGAACAGTTGCCTCGGAATTTCAGTAATGAAAGGGCCTCTTTTGAATACGTACAAATGAGACGTTATATTTCCATACATTTATTTCCAGCCTCATCTGCGAATCTAATATTGACCCGCAGTTATCTGTGATGGGGAAGTTATTAATTCTGGCAGATATAAGGGAGAAGCTAATATTCGCCTTTTACAAACACCTAATATTAATCTCGGCACTGTAAACCGGAGCCGCATGCCAGCGTGGGGGAGCTGACACCAGCCCGGAGTCTGATAATGAAAAGCGGGGAGGTTTCATTTCAGGGGACGGATAAGAGCGTTTGCCCGCTGCGAGGTGAGCCGCACGGGGGGCCCGGGCCGGACCCCAGGGGCCGGAGCAGAGGCCTGGGGGGCAGGTGCCCGGCGTGGCCGGCCTGCGGCTGGGGACTTCCTCCACGCCTTCGGAGGTCATTTCCGGGGAGCCTCCGGCCCCCCGCGGGTCTGCGAGCCAGAGGGAGCCCTTCCTCAGGGAGGGTCTCTTTTCTAGGCTCTTATGCTGTTAAGGACTGAATTGCGTCCCCCCAGATTCACCACCAGCCCCAGAATGCGGCCTCGCTGGGAAGCAGGGTCATCGCAGGGGTAGGTAGTTGTGGTCAGGCGGCACTGGAGCACAGTGAGCCCGTGACGCAGGGTGACCATGTCCTCATAAGAAGGGGACCTTTGGACACAGGGAGAAGGCCAAGCGACGATGAAGATGGACATTGGGGGACGTGTCTGTGAGCCAAGGAACCCAAAGACGGCCAGCGGGTCCCAGAGGGGGACGCAGGAGCTGGCGCTCCGTCCCGTCCTGGCTGCGGAAGGGGCCAGCTGCCCCTGTTCTCAGCCTCCAAGCACAGTTACACACAGTGGGGTGACCCGCCGTGAACCCTACGAGGAGAGGGGCGAGGTCGGGACTCCGCTGTGCACCCTGTTGCACTCCCAGTGCTGGGCACGCTGCCTGGCACGTCACAGGTGTCCACGAAGTAATTGTACCTTGTTGTCCCTGTCGGAAATGCAGCAGGAAGCATTCATTAGATGCCTCCTGTTTGTCCGGGATGGTGCGGAGGGCTGGGGTGTGTACCAACCCCAACAACTGGCCCTGACCTGACCCAATGTCCCGAAGGAATGTCATTTGTTATTTCTCAGGGACCACTCGGTGTTGGGAGTCTGGCGAGGGGTGTTCAGGGGACCTGGGAATGGCCGGAAGCTTGGGGGCCCTGCTGGGGGTGTGCAGGCCTTGGCAGGGGGCCCTCCTCGGTCCATCCCACCCCCGTCACTGCCTTTGGGGCAGCGACTGGCTGCCCTGGTCCCCATGAAAGACCAGCTAGGTCCTTCCTTCTCCCTGGCTGTCCGGGGCAAGAAGCAGCAGCACCAGGTGCCCCGCAGGGGAGCACGGAGGGCACCCCGTTCCTTCCCGTTACCCTGACACAGCTGTCTCTGTGACACTGTGGCTGCTTGCACCCCATGGTGGGTGGCGCTTAGGTCACGGGGCAGATCTGGTGCCTTCGTACTCCAGCCGCCAGACTGGGCGGGACCTCAGCCACCAGTCACTGAGTCTGCCCGGGCCGAGCTGGCAGGTGAGGCCCCGCAGGCCCGGGCTAGGGCCGGGGCCGGGCGGTGGCACGTGCGGCGTGGGGCCCGGGTGCTCCGCTTGGGGACGCGGAGACAGCGCTGGTGGGGAGGACGCGGGGGAGGAGGCCAAAGTCCCTTTTCCGTTTCTCCTTCCTCCTCCTCCAGGACGCCCTGAGTCTTCCGCGCTTGCTCCCCAGAAGCGTTTGAGAGGAGCCACTTCCGTCCCAGCGACGTTCCCACTCCTCGCTCTGACACCCCCTCCCTGCCAGCACCT
Organism: Pteropus medius; assembly: GCF_902729225.1. Taxonomy (NCBI): domain Eukaryota; kingdom Metazoa; phylum Chordata; class Mammalia; order Chiroptera; family Pteropodidae; genus Pteropus; species Pteropus medius. The sequence goes on along the minus strand of NW_024349224.1, from coordinate 761,166 downwards.
GCTCTCCCTGCCCCCCACGCGCAGCTGTGGGAGCGCACCTGTGAGGCGCTGGGCCACACACCTGCCGACCCTGAGGTCAAAGGGCGCGGGCCACGTGTGGCCCTGACGGACCAGGCAGGCGGGCCTCTGACCGCAAACCGCAAAGAACCCTTTAAGAATCCGTGAGAAGCACGCGGATTCGATACCTGTGAGAATGTGTACGTGACTGTGCGTGTGTGACCGTGTCTGTGTGAGTGTGTGTGCGCGCGTGCCCCTTCCCATCTTCTGTGTGGCTGGTGACGAAGGTGACTTGGAGGAAGACGAATGTCTTTTGGTGGCTTCTTCGTGCTCCAAGCCAGGCCTCGCCGCTCCCTGGGGCTGGCGCCCCCAGGCAAGGCTACGCCCTCAGCCGAGCGTCCCACGGGCCCCATGGGTCCCACAGGGCCCATCGAGGGCGGGCCCAGCCCGCTGGCTCCCTATGGGCTGGGACAGTCGCTATGGCCTTGTCCCCGGCGGGTAACGCTTTGCCGGGGAGAAGGCCCCAGTGGAGAGCAGTGAATGGCCCGTTGCCCACGTCCGAGGGCCGAGGCTGAGCTCGCATCGGGCAGTGACTGAGCAGTCCCCCGCATATCATGTCATCAGCATTATGATCGGAGAAACAACACCTACGAAATCTATTATTCATTAAGTGTAACCAATATATAATTTAAAACAGTGGTTTTTGTCAAATAATGTTAGGTCAGCATAATTTTCTGCCTATTACTAATATCTATAACATCTTTGCCTTAGTCAGCTCTATTTAAATATGCAATCATTTACAGCTTTTGAGAATATTTCTGTGAACTCCCAATTTCCAATATTCAACTACGACAAATTTTATGCTGACATCAATAGCAAACTATTAAAGACAGTATTTCATTATTGGTTTTTCATCCCCAAAGTTATTTACAATTATATACTAAGCACTAATATTAAAGGCAACCATTTAAATGAGGTGCTATCTACTTTAACAATATGTCTGTCACACAATGAGATTGTGTTTAAAGATTTTATCAAGAAATGGTTGTTTGCTGAGGTTATGTTTTGTCCATGAAATATGCATTTCATATCTCTTTCATTTCATTAACATAATTTAATTTGTGCTTTGCATTTTGTGCATAATACATATTTGATTTACAAAACAAATATTTCCATTAGAAAATGAATTTCATGCAGGCAAAAAAGCAGAACCAAATGATGTATTGAAGGGAAATAAGAAGAAATGAAATGCATTTTCTCAGTCTATTAAAAAATCTATGGCATTGACAGAAAGTGCACTTACTGCTACATTTAAAAAATAGCACATATGTCAATGTATTAACAAATAGAATTGGAAATACAAATATTTCCCTATATCAAGCCAAGAATCTCTTTATTTTAATTGAGTTGATTTAAAAGCCCAACTACAATTTAATTTTTATTTCATGACGTGGGGCTGGGGCTGGTGCCGCTGGAGCTGTGTGGGGCTGGCGGTTGCTGGGAGGAGACAGCTGACCTTAAAAATGGCTTTTATTGACGATGGAGATGCATGCTTGAATAGGAAGCAGATGGGGAGTGGGCCCTTTGTGATCTGGGAGCGGGGAGGGGCGCGCGGGTGGCAGGCTTTTGAGCAGCTCCCTGCGACGCCGTCCCCCGCTGTCCCCCAGGCCCCTCTCTGCTGCCCCCGACCGCGGGGGTGGGCGGTCTCGGGATCCAGCAGCCTGGGTCTTGGTCAGCCCGCGTGAAGGGACGAAGGGACGGAGGCTCCGGAGTTGGGGTGTGCGGGGTCTCAGGGGGCTCCTTCGGGCCCTGGCGCCTCCCGCCACAGAGGGCCGTCCGCCAGTCCCCCCCACCCCCCAAGTCAGGGTGCCTACCGCAGTATTTACAGGTGACATGAGGGGCTGATGGTGGTAGTAGCTCCCCGAGGAGGAGACTCTGGGGAGAGTGGCCGAGACATCCACGTCCATCCCGAGAGAGACACAGGGTGACAGGCAGGACCCCCACCCAGCAGTCCCTGCTTCTGCTCAGCTCGGCGACAAGGGGCACTGACCCCGAGCAGAGCAGTAGCTGTGGGGACAGACGGCGTGAGTGCCGCTCCCCAGCGGCAGGTAAGGGGACCGAGGCTCAGGGCAGGCCGGTGGTGCCGTCTGAAGCCGGGTGTCCCCACTGGCTGTCTATGCTCCGTTTCTATGCCCTGGGCTGAAAGTTCTTCCCTGTGGCCCAGAGACCTGTACCCCAGGCCCACTTGGTGCACCCCGCCTGCTCCCCATAGAACAAGGGAGGAACCCCTGGCCTGACAGGCCTTGGACAGGTGGGTCTCGGCGGACGGCCCCCCCGCAGCAGGCCGAGGCTGCTCACCTGTGCCCACTGGGGCCGGTGGCCTACGTGCTCCTGTCCCCTCCCCAGCAGCACGTGGCCCCTCTGAGGCTGGGCCAGGCCTTCTTGGACAGTCCCCACTGTGTCAGACAGGCCCACACACCTGGGCCCAAGAAGGACGGGCCGCCTAGCATGTGGGAAGCGCCCACAGGCCTCTGGGGCACGGATGCCTGGGCAGGGGGACGATGGACCACAGGGGCTTCCGCCGGCATCCGAAGGGGACCAGCAGCGCCAGGCTGGGGGCTGCGTGCCACCTTGCAAGCCCTGGGCCAGCCTGGTCCCTGCTCCCGACCTTGCCTTACTCCTCCAAGCCCCTGTCCCTCCCGTGGGCCCCCGCTGCCCAGGGCCACAGGGGAACATGGGTCGTAATTAGAAAAATCCTTTTCATTTCACACCAAAGGTTATAAAAAATAAAGCTGGCCGGGGAGGGAGCGACCAGGAAGCTGGGCGTCCGCCCGGGGGGGGAATTAGGTGAGCAGGTCGAGGCCAGTCTGGAGTCAGGGACACTGGGTGCTGCCCGGTGACATGCCACTGAATGTTGGGGCTCCCTGGCAACAGCAGGCCGATCGACCACCCCCACCTCTGGGTACCTGACCCCCAGCCTGGGTCCCAGGCGACGCTGCCCTGTGGGGCCCGGCCTTAGGACAGAGAGTGGGCGAGGGCTGTGTGTGGGGGTGGACGGCCGTCACCGCGGGGCTGGGGTCCTGGAACCTGGGGTCCTGGCCCTCACGGGGCTGGGCCTGGTGGGCTCGGCTGGTCAGGAGGGTGGGGTCTTGCTGACACAGGGAGCCAGCCTGCTTTCTGGCTGGGCTACTGGGGAAAAATCCATCTCTGAGGCCGACAGTCTCATCATGTTAGGAGTATGGATTTCTGGCTCCAGCCGAGCCAGGGTCCCCTCCCCGAGGGGGGGGGCAGGACACGAGGGCCTCGGTGGCTTCCAGGGACAATGCTCCTGTGGCTCCCGGGGGAGGGAGTTCTGCAGAGCCCCTGGGGCTGCCAGGGCTGGACTAGATCCCCGCCCGGGAAGCGGCCCGGAGAGGGTCAAAGGAATGTCAGGGCCGGGGCAGTCCCGGGGTCTTGGGAGCCCCCCGTTCCTGGCCAGCCAAGTGTCCGTCTCCTGAGGACCGGGGACGGCTGTGCCTGTGACCAGGCCACCCAGCCCTGACGTGGAGGACGGCCCAGCCCCACCTGGCTCTGGGTAGCGCCCCGCCTGGGGTTGGTTAGCGCCCACCAGGGGCTGCGGAAACAGCCTTGGAACCCAGTCCCTCCAGCGGCGAGGCTCGTCCCCAAGGCGTCCGCCCCACCCCGAGCTGTCTCAGCAGACCCTCCTGGTCCAACGCGACCTGCTTTTCATACACCCGGGGTGTGTGCGGCTAACGCGCGCGCGTGACTTCAAACGCCAGCGGCTCGGCGCTCCAACCCGCGGCGTGTCCTGCCCCTCGCCGCCCGTCAGCCCCGAGGTGGCCGCTGTCCACGCGGCCCGTTCTGACGGCGTTTGTTCTCTGTTCCTGTTTTCGCCGGGTGCCATTATTGACCGACGCCAGATCCCCCGCCAGCGCCGGGGCTGCCCTCACGGCGGCCGCGTGCCACGTCAGGCTGCGTCGCACTCCGTCCTCCCCTCGAGGCCGTGCCTCCGCGGAGCCCGTGGCTCTCCGGGTTGTCCCCGGCACGGGGCCCAGCTGGCTCCTGAGCCCCCCGCCCCACGGCCGAGTCCGCCGCTGCCCGGTTACCCCTCGTGCGGCCTCCCGGGAGGTGGCTCTGCTGACCCGCGTGTGCGGCGCTGCCTGTCCCTCTCCCTGGTGACTGGCCGTGTGGCCGGATCCAGAGGTCGGGGCGGAAGCCGTTGTCCTCTGTCCCTCCCGCCCTCCCCGCCCCTGTGGACGGTGCTCCCCACTGTTGGCGCCGGTGGCCATTCAGACACCCCAAGCTTTCCCCAGTCTGTACCTTTCCAGTGTGGCCCGCTTTGTCCTCCGACAGCTTCGCGACTCTCCCCTTGTCCCCGCCCTTCTGAACCCCGTGGGGATGGTTCGTGTCCCCCTAGAAACCCAGGCGCCCAGTTCCCGGACGCGTCTCCGGTCACCTCCATGGGCTTCCGCCCTGGCCGGCCCGTCGCGTGTCCCTGCTCCCCCCACCCCGGCCCTTCCGTCCGGTTTCCGTCGTTTTTCTCTCGGTTCTGCTGAGGGATTTTTCCTCAACTTCCAGCCGCTCCACTGACCTTTAAAGAAATTCCGCTCTCATATTTCTCATTTTAAAAAGCGCTTTTCCTTCTCGGTTTCTACTGTCCCTTTAATCCGTCTCCGGTTCTATTTTACGAATTCGGGCCCTTTCACGGCAACTTCGGGGGCGTTTCCTCTTTTTAAAAAAAATTGTGGAAAAAAAACCCGCGACGCGAAACACACAGAGTTTTGGGTGTGATCGCGCCGGGGGCAGCGAGGCTGTGTCCCACGTGGACAAACAGGCACGCGCCACTCGTGGGAGGTGTCCAGAGGTCAGGGGGCAGGGGTCAGACTCGGAACCGCCAGGGGGGCCAGTCGCCAGGTGGGGCGGCCGGGGCGGGAGTGGCCGCTCTGTGGGTGTCGCCTGGCCACGCAGGGCGGCGCGGTTCCCCAGGGCTGTGGCACTTTCTCCTGCCGCGTGTCACCCCACCGCTCCCAAGTGTCCCCTGGCCTCTGGCGCTCAGACTGGAGACTTTCCTCAGATGTCTGGTGGCCTTCGCCGTCCCCGTGTACCTCGGAACGCAGGACTAGAGACACCCCCGACAGGTCTGTGTGGAGCTGGCAGGCCAGGGCCTCTCTGTGGGTGACCGGGCGGTGGCCAGGCACTGACCCGCCCCTTTCTGGCCCGTGTGGGGGCCGCTGGCTTCTCTCTGGGCCCGACCACCTTGCCGGTGAGCACCCGCCAGCCTCCTGCGGGCCTGGAGGCGGGTGACCGAGCGCGGCTTCGAGTCCTGGGTGCCCGGCCCACCGTTCCCTGCCAGGCCCCTTCGCGCCTCGCCGCCCCGTGCCACCTGCCACCTCCGCGGGTGTCTCCGGGGAGCCGGCCCCGCATTCTGCTGGTGGGGGGCTGGGGAGTGGGGCTCCGGCTTCGGCCAGCCCTCCGACCTCAGCTCTGTCAGTGCCCGTGCGCTGACACACCTGGTGCCCCGTGTCCCCGCGCGTCCCCCACGACGGCGTGCGTGGCGCCCCCCCGCCTGCCAGCAGCCCTCCCCGCTCTCCGCTGCCCCGCCGCCCCGCTGCCCCGCCGCCTCGCCGACTCACGCCGTCCTCCCTTCCTTGCCGTCCGCTCGTGGGGTCTGGCCCGGAGCAGAGAGGTGGGCACGGTGACTCTCACACCTGTTCTCAGAGGTCCGCGCTGCCGGGGGCCTCTGCGCCCGTCACTTTCCGCCCCTTGGACTCTGTGTCCTCAGGGGAGGAAGAGGCAGGTGCTGGATGAGGTGACGTCTCAAGCCCTGTCTGGCTCTGGTAGTGTCTCTGGGTCCCGTGAGGTCTGAGACCTTCACTAACCCCCCAGCATGAAGCTGGGCTTGGGGGGAACGTGGTGCTGCCATTTGTCCAGGACGCCTGTGGACGATCTGGACCCCCTTCTTCCCAGTCATAGCTCCGCCAGGGCCCGGCGCCCAGGAACCCGCCGTGCCCCCGCCCAGGTGTGTGTCATTCTCTCCTTACACTGCGGCCACCAAGAGCGGACGTCCACAAGCCAGGATCCCAGCTCACGAGCCTGCAGGCCTGGAGGGGTCCCACGCATGACAACGGAGGGCATGGCGGGGGCTGTGGTGCCCAGACACGTAGTGGAGGATTTTAGTGTGAATGTCCTACGTGCCATGTTTCAAAATATAGCGTATTAATAGGAACTTTGAGGTACGATAAGGCCAACAGATGGGGAGACAATGGCCACTGAAAAGACAGTTCATTCCTATCAGTTCCCAGGGGGGACAGTGAGCCTCACAGGGCCACCCGGGGGGGACAGTGAGCCTCGCAGGGCCACCCGGGGGGGGGCGGGGTCGGCCGGGAGGCGGAGGACGTGGCGGAGGACGTGGCGGAAGCGAGGGCGGCGGCCTCCCTTGCAGTTTCTGCGGGAAAGAGTGGGTGACACAGGGGCAGCAGGCCTGGCCGGCCGGGGCGGCAGTCAGGGGCTCCAGGGCAGACACTGTTCCTGGCTGCCCAGTGCTGGCCCTGCGTGAGGGAGCCGGGGTGGTGGCCGGGGACGTGAGCCTGGCAGAGGAGGTGGCTGCGGTGTGGGCTCTGACCAGGGGTCACGTGGTCGTGTAGTGTCCAGGGGGACAGGAGAGCCTGCGAGGGCCGGTCCCCGCAGGGCCAGCTGCGTGTCAGAGCAGGGGGACAGGCCAGCAGAAGGTGCGGTTAGCAAGAGCCCATCCCCCACTGCCAGTGGGGGGCCTCTGCTGGGGACAAGGCCCTGGGGAGAGGCCTGGGCGTGCTGGCGAGGACCTCGTGGGCCTGGGACCGTCTGGGCTGGGGAGGGGACCAGGCTGCTCGGGGATCCTGAGTGAGGGCTGCAGAGACTGGTGGGAGCGGGCGCAGTGGGGGGCTGCTTGGGACCCTAAGCGGCTTCCGGGGGGCTCCTGTGAGCAGCTTGAGACGCTGCAGGTGAGTGAGGGGGCACCCGGGGCGCCGTGCCTGGGACGCTGGGGCCGGGCTGTGGGGCCAGGGCTGTGGCTGCGCGGAGTCCTCCCCGCTCCTCCTCCCCCTCGTCCGAGCCCGTCCCCGGCGTGCGCATCCGGGCGGAGAAGGGGTCCAGCCCCCGTGGCCGGGCAGGGTGACGTGGGGGCCGTTGCTCGGGGAGGGGTCTCCTCAAGTGCCGCCCGATGGCGGGAAAATAAAAGCCGTGATTTAGAGGCGGCCGCCACTCCACGGGCTGCCTCAGCCGAGGCCGCCCGGCTAATGAACCTCGAGCAGATTCATGGCCGTGTGTGACGTCCACGGGCCCCTCACTCCACGGAGACGAGCGGCATAAATCTTTGTTTTTAATGTCTAATGATATGTAAAATATTTAAATTTGCAACTCAGAATTATTAAGCTGCCAAGGTTTTTTGCCTGTTAAAGTGTATTCTTGCCTGAGAATTTACGGGGCGCCCCGTGCCCGCCGCCAGCCTGTGTTGGGGGACAGGAAGTGGAGATTTGTGGTCTCCTATGTAAAAACTTCAGAACCATCTGACCCTGTAAACTGAAAATTCCTGTCTCTTGCCCGGGGACAAAAGCGTTCTTTGTAAAGGCGGCCACGGCCAGCCTTGGGCTTGTGTTAGTTTATTGTCACTGGTTGATAACGTTTAATGGAAAAGATACAAGAGTGCCAAAGAATTTTAATTATTTTTGTGATAAAGTTATATGTTCGGCCTTGAAAAAGTAGAGATAATGCAGGATTCATTATTATTCCCTGTGTGTTTAAACAGACGACACAGAATGCAAACAAAAGCAGATGAAATTTGAAAAGTATTATCAATATTGCAGATAGCAGATGCCCTTTCGAATCAGAACAAGCATATCTTCCGTAGAAACTTTATGGTTGAGTAGTTTATTCATTTCTATTAGCAGGTTGTACGTTTCTAAAATATGTAGATGGTATCTAGAAAAACCAACCAACCAGGCGGGTCACTCTGCTTGTTCCCCCAAATTTATCATTTCGCTCTGCAGGCCCGCTCTGCGGGGCGTTACCACCGATGTGCCAGCTTGCCCTGTCACGTTCTGTCTCGCACGTGACCTTTGCCGGGCGGAGCGGAGCTCCGTGTCGGGACCACAATGGGGTCGGCGTGCGCCTGTCTCTGGGGGCTGGATTCGTGAGGCCGAATCCAGGGAGGGTCTGCCGGCCTGTCAGTGACTGTCTATCCTCTCTGGGGTCCCTTTGGCACCCCACAGAGGTAACAAGGCCAGGAGTGAGTGCCACACCGGCAGTTCCCCTCGCCAGCCCCCAGACTGCAGGAGCCACGCCAAGGTGCTCTGAGGAGCTGGGCTTCGCCTGATGGCGTGAAGGTGGATCTGACCTCTCCCGGGGCCCCCTGTCCCTGGGGAGGCTGCCTGGCTGGCCGGTCCTGTCTTCCTGGGGGCTACGAGCAGGCCCTGGACCACCGAGTGGTCCCCAGGCCACACCCACCAGCCCTGGGCTCTGGCCTGCAGTTCTATCCCAATGTCCCGTCTGAGAAATGGGTCAGTTCTGGCCTCGTGCTCATTTGACAGGTGGCCTGGAGCCCAGCTCTGCAGCTGACAGGCAAGTGACCCTCCTTAGGAGCCCCTGTCCTCTCAGCCGCGAAGTGGCTCACGGACACTGTCGGGGGTCGGGGTGAATAAGGTGACACAGTCGCGCGAGGCTCTGGCTCCTCGTCTTACACTTGGCGAGTCTGGGAGACGGAGCCAGCGTTTTCATTGCCGCCTTGGTGGCCGCGGCTCCTGGGTGCCCGGAACGGCCCTCCTCCTCCTCCCAGCTGCCTGCCGGTCGGGGCTCCTTCTGCGGCTCCTGCCTGGCCTGGGGTCTCTTCGAGGCAGATAAAGGAGAGTGACAGCCACGTCTGGGCCTTGAGAGACAAGGAGGTGAAGGGCTAGGAGCCTGAACCCCGGGGGCACCTGGGGCTGGGCGGGCCTGGCCATGGGAGGCCTGGAGGCCAAGCTCGGGCTCTGGGGGCCTGTCCAGGCCTGGCCGGAGCTGAGGACGGGTTGGGACAGGGGTGCCGTGACTTGACGTGGTGCTTACCTGGCAGCGAGTGGCTTCTTTGAAGGGACTTGACAATGACAGGACATTTGTGAAAATAAACCACGTGATGGGCCGAGAAAGAAGACTCCACATGTTCGAAGGATCGGTAAGCGACGTCCTCTGCGCTCCGGTCACTGTGGAGCGCTGGACAGTAGAGGCAGCGGGGTAGCTGAGAATTCCTATGTGTTTAGAAGCTGAAGGACACGTTTCAAACAGAACTAACGAATTAGGAAAACGTGGAATGGAACGATCTTGAAGATGCTACCTGCCGAAAGGTGTGAGACACAGGAAGCAGTACCTAGACAGGGATTTCAATATATTTAAATGTATTTAAATATATTTATCAGGAAGCAAGGGAGGTTGACAACAAATGAGCCGCGTGTTCCGTTTGAGAGATCGGAAGGACGAACGCAGAGAAACGAGGAATCGGCGAGGGGGCGGGCGGCACTTGGAGAACGGAGTGGGCTCGCGGGGCACGGACAGGCTCTGTGAAGAGGTGACTCAGCTCCGGGAGGGGGCGGGGAGGGTGCGGGCAGGAGGGAGCACGGGCCCCAGGGGCTGCGGGCTGCGGGGTGGGGTGGGGTGGGGGGGCCCCATACCCGGGCATCTGCAGGGACTGATTTTCCGGGACAGTCCTGCCTCTCGTCCCAGCGTAATCATCGATGGCGCCTCTTTCCCGTCCGGTGTCCTCGCTGGAAAGGCAGCGCGCACCTGTCACCCTCAGGGCCCACACGTGGCCGTGGAGCTTGTCGGCAAGGAGGCGTGCGGTCAGTCTAAAGCCATGCTGGACCTTGAAGACCGTACGAGGAAGAGAATGTAATATTTCTCACGTTTATTACATGGTAAATAATCTTTTGGGTAATATTAGGGTTAAGTAAAATACCTCATTGAGATTAGTTTCACCCGGTTCTTTTATGCGGCTACTAGAAAGTTGAGAATTTCCTGTGCGGCTCGCGTGCCATGCTGTTTGCACAGAGGGGCTGACGTGCGTGGTCCCCATGCGTGGCCGACTCTGGCTCTGGGTCCGGGGCCTGGCTCAGGGCAAAGGTCAGCATCTCAGTCCAGGCCTGGCACCTGCTTCTCTCCGTCAGGTTGCACTGAGTCTCTGCGTTTAAATTTCCCCTTCTCCAAAACGGGGCTCGTGCCTGTCTCGTAAGATGTGGAGAACTCAGATAATTCACATCAAGCGCGCAGCACCGTGCAGTTAGCATTCATTAAGGGTTAGCTGCCAGTCATAAAAGCCGGCATAATGACGATAAGCTTCCTCCCCACTGTCCTCTGACGCCATCTTATCACTTAGGAGGTGACGGGCACTGGAAGGTTTAGTGGCTCACGCAAGGTCTCGAGGGAGCAGAGCGGGCCCTCCCATGACGCCCCGCAGGGCGCCCGGGACCCGCCACCTGCACGGGCGGCCTGGCCGGCAGAGGTCACCCGTCCCTCCTTCTCCCAGCTGCCCTGCTCCTGTCCCTCCCGCCCGCCTGCGGCCGTCGCCCCGAGGGAGCTGAGGGTGTCCTCCTAGCCCCCTTGAAGTCTGGGGACTCCCGGAGCTCGGACCCGGGCTTTCCCTCCCTGGCTGGGCCTTCGGCAGACGTCGTCCCGCGGTTTGATGGATGTGTTCTCGGTTCGTCAAACCAGCTCCCCAGCGTGCACCCCGCGTTCTCTTGGACCTGTGGGTGGGTGGGCCGCGGCCGCAGGGAGTCGGAGCTGTGCGTGGGAGTGCCTCGCGGTGTGCGGAGGCGTCTGCGTGTGGCGGCTAGGGCCGGTCTCCGCGGCCGGACACGCTGACACAGGGACTTCCTGGGAGGGGCCCCGGATGGCAGCACCCAGTTTCACGGATTGTAGCACAATCTGCATTTTGAGAAGGACTAGCCCGTTGGGCCAGCCCTGCTGCGGGGCCTGTCCCGAGAGCCCCCTACACCCACTGTCCCGGACCCGGATGGCCCCGAGGGCCCGGGCTGGGCCGACGGGAATGGCGGGAGCACAGAGACAGCCCCCAGGCCCCCGGCTCCAGGGAACTCAGACCTGGGGCTGGGCTGGCCACGCCCTTCTGTGGCCTTCCCACAGGGGACACTGCAGCCTGTCCACGGAGACTGAGAGCTGACGTCCCATGGGCTTCAGAGCTGGCAAGGCTCTTTGCGGTTCGTGGCATAATTTTCACGGAGCTTCTGCTGAGAACTCCTACTGTTCCCAGCCTGCAGTTGGGGGGCCTGGACGGAGGGTCCGGATGGGGGCCTGGATGAGGTGACACCTCACCGTGGGCTCCAGGCACTCAGGGCTTGCGGAGGACCAGCCTGGTCATGGGGTGTGGTGTCACAGGTGGGGCGGGCACCCTGCTGCCTGGAGGTCTGTCCCGGGGTCCTCAGGGTGGCAGGTCAGGAGCCGAGGGGTTCAGTCCTGGCGTCCCTGCACATGGCCCCTGAGGCCGTTGGCAGGGTCTCCCACGAGGAGTTCAGTTTCCTCCTGTGGGGGAGGCCAGCACCCCTGCCCTGGCCGGTGTGAGCTCAGGTGAGGCGCTGCGTGGAAGCCAGCAGGACAAAGCCCGCCCTGGGCAGGGGGGCCGCCGCTGCCGCCCGTCCTGAGGGGTCCGTCAGGCAGGTCCCCTCCGAGCTGTCTCAGAGAGGCACAGGGCGGCCCCCCTGGCCTGCAGCGGTGGCCGGGACCCTGGGAGTGGGGCTGGGAGGACCCTTCTGCCCTGAGGCCCAGGGGCGTCCGTGGTCGGCCCTAGTCGCTGGGCCTCACTGCAGGGCCTGGAGGGAGGGGGCCCGAGGGGCACGAGGCACGAGGTGGCGCTGAGCCCGCGGGGACGGGGACGTCCTGGCAAACTCTCTGCGGCCCAGGCCGGGCCACGCGGCCACACACGTCACTCCGTCCGCGTCTCCTCTCTCCTGCCTGCCTGCACTGACCGCCACGCACGAGCCAGGCCAGGGGACAGTGGCTGCCTGGGAAGCCGGGTTCTGCAGGGAGCCTCACCTCCTCGTGGAGTGGCCAGGGGAGCCCAATGCCACCACATCTCAGGGACAAATGAGGGACGTGGGCACTTTTACCCTGAAGCCCTTCCGTGGCCCATGTCACAGGGAAGGGTGCGTGTCCCTTCCCTGCCTGCCTCCCGCCCACTGTGGCTGAGGACCTCGGCCTCTCCCTGGGGACATGCTGGAGGGACTTTCACAAGGGCCAGCAGGAGCGACTGTGCTTCCATTTTATAAGCTCTGCTCTTCCGTGAACGTAGAGCTTCTTAAAACCGTTCCCTTTGGGAAAGGTGGCCGTGACCCCACTGGGGCTACAGTGGCGAGACGAGACTGTGAGCTCAAGTCTCGGGCGTGGTGACTGACTGGGAGGGTCGTCCGTGGTTCGGGCGCCCGTCTCTGGGAAGCTCGGAGCGCTACGTGAGCACAATCCAATCCGTTCGGGGCGTAGCCGGTGAGGGAGGTGGGGACAGGCCTGTCACACGCCATTCACGGTGGCGACTCGCCACTGAGGGGTCGAGTCAGTCACCTAAGGTCCTGCGGAGTCGGGAACCGAGCCTCATTCAGCGTGCAGGGGGTCGCTGTCCTTACAAAAAGCAACTACTCTGAAGCTGCAGCTCCAAGGGTCAGGTGAAAAGGCACAGCTTCCTACAAGTGACAGAAATTTCCTGTTGAGCCCCTGGGTCACAGCTTCCCCCGGGAAGCAGAGTTATTACCGCGGCCCCTTGCCCTCCTGGAGAACTAACCAAGCCAGGTAAATCTTACGGGATGCAGAGCAAATTAGGAAGAATAACCTCCTTTTCTGAGAAACAATCAAGAGTTATAATTGTTTAAGCGGCTCTCTCGTCGGTGTGGTTTTATGAGCTGGACTCCGCTGAATTACAAACACCCCACCCCCACGGGAGACGTGCCGCGGGAACCCCAGAGGCGGCTTTGACTCCAGGCGCCAGGAAAGGAAATGGCTCGTGGGGTCTCCAGCGCCTCCTGGGAACACGGCTGGGTGAGGATGGGGGGCCTGGCTGGTGGCCCGTGGGGACCGGAGTCAGGCTGGGGTTCCTGGTGTGTGCGGGTAGGGGCTTTGCTGGAACGTTCTCTCCACCGAGGGCAGAGCGTGAGGATGATGATGGGAAGGATGGAGACAGACAGGCCCCAAACCAGCTTCTGGGCACAGCCCCTACACGAGAGCCGAGGGCGGGCGTGTCCTTGGCGGTGCTGAGACCAGCCAGGAGCGGGGATGGGGGAGGGACCACGTTCACCCCGCGCACCCAGAAGCACGCGCGTCGGGCGCTGGGGGAAGAGGGATGGTGGGCCAGGACGGAACTGCAAAGCCCAAGCGCGCGAAAGCCCGGCCCCCGGCCTCCGAGGGCTCACCGTGGCCGACAGCCAGGCGGACGCTGGTTTCTGCCACGCACACAGACAAGGGTGGGTGTACGTGGTGAGTGTCCGGGGCACGGAGGGCTCGGGAAATGGGAGTGAGTTGGGGCTGTGGTGAGTGGGGACGGGCTGGTGAAGGAGGAAGACTCTGTGGAGAGAGGCAGTCGGGGGAGACCTCGGGGCGTTCCCTGTGAGGGCGCGTGTGTGTGGGAAGGGATGGGGGTCCAGGCCACCGGGATGGGGAGGCAGGTGCCCTCGTGGGCAGGAACAGGAGAAATAATGGCTAAAGGGCCGAGGGGTCTTAGAGATTCATGAACGGGATTCGATCGCCAAAGCACCTTTGTTCTCTGTGTGACATGAGTCACCGTCTTAGCCGCTCCGGCTGCCATGACAAGTACGTAGATAAGGCGGCTTAAACGAGAGACAGCTGGGGCCGAAGGTCCACGATCAAGGAGCCGGGAGCTTCTGTGTCTAGCGAGGGCCCCTTCCTGGTCTGCAGATGGACGTGTGGCTGTGCCCCCGCCTGGTAGAGAGACAGGCTCCACCTTTGTGACCTGTCACCTCCAAAACCCGCCACACCGGGGATGAGGCTCAGCATAGGGGTTTCGATTCGGTTCAGAGCCGTCACGGAAGTTCAAGTCCCACCGAGTGTTCCTTATGAAGACTGCCAAGGGGAGCGTGGGAAAGCTCCATGGGGACAGGTTTAGGGGACAGAGAAACCCCAATGGCGAGTCCCTCCTCTCTGGTCCCCAATGAGCCCCCGCCTGAGAGCTGCAGGGTCTCTGGAGAGCCTGAGTCTTCCTGGCCCGAGCCCCAGAGTTCAAGGGCTAACATGCAGGTTGGTCCAGGAAGCACCGGTCAGCGCGATTGTCCCTGTTCCCTCGCAGGCTGCTAGGCCCCATTCCTCCACCTCGGCTGTGGCCCGTGGGAGGTCAGCAGGTGGGCCTTGGGGGCCCACGTGTCCTGTGACGGTGTCCTAGGGTGCCCTTGCATGCCACATTACAGCGGCGTCTACACTGCCTGGCTCCGCCTCCCAAGGGCCCCAGCAGCTCCATTCCCCTGTGGCCGGGGGCCCCTGCGGTATCCCCATCTTCTCGAGGGGGTGGTGGGCCAGGATGGGGAGCCGCACCTCGGGCAGGGCCCGGTGCTGGGCCAGCCCCGTCTCCCCAGGAGGCCGGGTGGAGCTTCGTGAACATGGGGCTTTGGGAAGGGAAATGGGCTGTTCAAATGGCTCTCAAAGGCTGCCTTCCCGTCACGGGGGAGCAGGTGGCCAGGCCCCCACTCCCTCTCCATGATTATACGATAGATTTAAAGGCTCTGATACCCACAGACCCACGTCAGAAACTGTTCTCTAGCCATAGGCAGCGTCTCGGAATTGTTAGCCTTCTCCCCAGGTGTTACAGTGACACACTGTGAGATTAGATGTATATTTCCTTCAAGATACACCACCCATTGAGGGGTTCATATTTACATCTTTTGTTGATATTTTTTATAGATTAAAAGCGCCTCTTTGCTAGGTGATAATTCTGCTAAGTACTGTAATTTGCTGCCATTAATATTTGTCCGAGTCCTAGTTTGCAAAATATATTTGAAACCACGTAGAAAGTCGCATGATTGCTTCTTTGCGAGCTGGGGGAACGAGGGATTCGTTACCCAGCCTTCATCTTGTTAGCCGCTGAGGGGCGGGGTGTTCGCCAGGGTCCTGGGAAGGCTGGGCCCCCGTGGCGGTGGGCCATGTGCCTCCCGGGGTGCTGGGGCGCGGCCTGGCTGGAGCTCCCTGTGGCTCCGGGCTCTGCCGGGCGGGGCAGAGCTGGCCCTGCTCTCTCTCTGGACCGTGGTGGGAAGCGCGTCCCATCCAGGATGCCCTACCCCTGCCTGGGCCTCGGGCCCGGGGGGACGCGGAGAGAGCCACCTCCCCCAGGGGGCCCAAGGTGAGACGGTCCCCTACCCCGGCCTCTCTCAGCGCCTCGTCTGGAAGACTGGCCTCACTCTCCCAGGGGAATGCGTGAAAGGGGTCGGGTGGCCGTGTGCCTGCCACGCACATATTCAGGGAAGGTGTGAGGGACGCAGCTGGTGGAAAGCCCGGCCCGGTCGCCTGGAAGGTGGTGCTTAGGAGGCCGAGTGGGCAGCACAGGCTGGGCGAGAGCGGCCAGGCAGGGGCTCTCCTTCAGTTCCAGGGACGGGGACCCTGTGGCTCAGGGCAAGGAGTGGGGTGACCTCAGCCTTTGCCTCCCAAGGCAGCTGGGGACTCCACTCAACGCCCGCTGTCCAGGCCGCCCGGGCCCTGGCGAGCCGGTGGGTGTTGTGTCTCCTCGGAGGCTCTTGCCCGTGGCCCTGTTAGGGGCAGCTGTCTGCCAGGGGCTGTGCGTGGGCCGAGCATCCGTGATTACCGGGTTCGGGGGTCCTCAGGGTCCGGGCAGCGAGCACACGTGTCCCATCTGAGCCTCTCGTCTGCAGCACCACTTTGCATGCCCAGCCCACAGGCACGGGCTCCGCACGGCAAGAGCCAGAGCTGGTGCCAGCGAGACCAACGTCCACGCACCGCAAGCTCCCGCGCCCACCATGCCTGCTGCTGCCCGGCGGTGGACGCTGGGTCGACCCCAGGTTCAGGGGGCTGAGAAGGATGCCCGGCTCCCACTGAGCGGAGGCTACGGTGTTGATGTGTGAGTGGGGAATGGGGACCGGTGAGTCAATCCGCTCAGCACGTCCGTGCTGACGACTCCCGAATGTGCCTGCATGCCAGCCCTCCGTCCCGAGCTTCACCCACACTCCATGCCCCGCTCGACGTCACCACCCGCCTTCCCAGAAGGCTGCGGGGCTATGTCCAGGGCGCCGGTGTCCTCTCTTTAGGACTCAGTTTCCCCGCCTGAGAAAGGAACAGGCTGGCTCAAGAAGCAAGTGTCAGGCTTGGGCTGGCGTCACCTGTGACTTCTTTCGGGTTTGGGCCCCTCTAGATTTAGGTGATGGTGATGAACATGATGGGCAGCCAATGACCCGTTCCGCTGACCCCACCCGGTGTCTGTGATCCTGGCTCTCGCTCTGGCCTCTTGGACCTTGCAGAGGTCAGCTGGGCCATGCAGTGAGAGGGTCAGGGCTGGCTGGGCTGTGGGCAGAATGAAGGGCCCTCCCGGTGGCCGCGAATCAGTCCCCAGGTCCAGGCTCCGGATTCGGGCAGGACCGATGTGCCACCAAGATGGAGGATCCCTCTCCGGTCACTCTTACGGAGACAGGCGTGGCCTGGGAGCCTCGGACCCCAGGTGGGCTGCCCTCTGGCCGGAAGCGCCCGTCCCTCAGACCCGCACGCCCCAGACAAAAGCTGTGCCTGGCTCCTCAGCCTTTGTGCGCATCTGTGTTATTAGCAATGCTAATCCCATCCCGCGATGATAAATAATTAAACAATTATGGTCATGAATCAATAAGTTTAGCACATTTTTTCATCAGCAAATTGTACTGTATAAACAAGAAATATAAATTACCAAGTCTAATTTCCCCCTAAAATTATAAGCATTTTATATCTAATAATTAAAAAAGTATTAGAATTCAATGTCGGATAGTTAGAACTTTTAAGAATTTTCAGTTTCCACCAAACACCATTAAATTGTCATGTTTTATGTCTCTGCATCTGATTAACATTTTGAGATCTGGCCTCAGAAATCTTCCTTTGTTCGTCGGAGATGGCCCTTCGCAGCCTCGTCTCCCCGTCCTCCGAGGCGAGGGTCTGCGTCCGCCCGTCGGCTGGGGAGCCGGATTTCGGGGACCCCCGTGGAACGCACAGGACGCACGCCCACGGCTCGGCGGCCCGGCCCGGCCCCCACGGCGTCAATTTGGCTTCTCAGAGTATTTTCACTTTTGTGATTTGTTGTTACGTTTAGATTTCTAGACTTTTGTGGAGGAAAAAGAAAAAGCTGAAGCTGGAAGCCGGGGCTCGCGGGTTAAGCACCCCGTCGACACGGAGCAGGTGGTGCCCAGGGCGCTGCCATGCCCGCCGCGCCCCACGCTCCCCGGCGCCCCAGTCCTGTCAGAGAGCCACGCGGGCCTCCCGGCCCCGGCCCCCGACGCGGTGATGTCGCCTGCTTGGCCCTGAGGCGTCTGGGTTTGCGACCCCAAGATCAGTGGTTAGAATCTGACGCCCCGCCACACTCCAAGCGTGTCAGACAGAGATCGCCGGGGCCCAGAGACTAGGGCATGTTCCAGGTGGGGAAATCGAGTGCACGTGTGGAAAATGGTTACGGGACAAAGTCAAGGTCACGGCCAAGCTGCGCCCCTCCGGCCGGCCCAGGGACCTGCCGCTGCCTGCCGGGCCCTCTGCAGCCTCCGGCGGCCCCAGCCCTCCACGCGACCCCCTTGGCGCTTCCCGCTCACCTCCTCCGGCCTCCGGGCTCCCAGAGCGGTGGCTCTGAAGTCCTCTCTGTCCTTGGTTTTACTCGTCGGCCACCAAGAGATGAAACTCAACCCAGAGGACAACAGGGAGGCAGCTTCCCGCCCTGGTCCCAGCTCCCCGAGCCCGCCGTCCGGAGCCCGCGCTCTGCTTCCGTCCCCGATGGCCGACCCCCTGCTGCTGCTCCGGCACCCCCGTCCGTCCTGGGACCTCCCAGACGCTGGGAGTCATCCCAGAGCCCTCCCGTCCCCGCGTCCCGCGCTCCCAGCTGTGCGCCAGGTCCCTCTGACGCAGCTTCCCCACCCTGCCCTCCGTGCCCGGCTGTGCCCACGGCTTCCGACTGGAGGGGCCTCTTCCGGCCCCTTAAGGTCTCTGAGAGCCTTTCGGCCGAGCCGAAGAACGGGTTTCTCACCTGCAGGTCCGGGAAGCTCCTCATCCTGCCTCAAAATACTCGCTCGCCCCGTCGCCCTTGGGTGAAGTCCCAGCTGCTTAGCCTGGCGCTGGGGTTTGGCTCAGGCACATTCGGGGGCCGGGTGAGAAGCCCTCTCAAGCTGGCTCGTGAACAGGGAGAGGTGGTTCTAGGGTCAAGCGTCCGTGGTGCCCGGGGGGAGGCAGGTGGCCGGTGCAGGTGTGGCAGAGCCCCACACTGGCCCCCGCTTCTCCTGGCACCCCTCGTGACCCCGGCCCAGGTCTGCAGCTCCTGCAGGGGACCTCCCCTCGCCACCTCAGGGTGCATCAGGGGTTTGCACCATTCTCCCACGTCATGGTGTGGGGTTCTGGTCACCACCCGGCGCCCGCAGAGCTCTGTGCCGTGGGTGCTGGTCACTGTGGGGCCGCTGGAGACTCCGATGCCTCCTGGACTCTGGGTCTGCGGTCCTGTAGGGGAGGCCGGTGAGCCGATCCCCGGCCTCAGAACAAGGAGAGCACCCAGGCGTGACGGCGGGGTGGGGTCTGCTTGTCTGAGCCCTGTGCGAGGGTCCCGGCTGCGCCGAGGACCCAGGGGCGGCCCCTGAGATGTGTCTGGGCCCCAGGAGACCCCAAGCCCGGCCGCCCCTCAGGGCTGACCTGTCCGCCGTGGGCCTGGCCGGTCTGAGCCCGGGACAGCGCGGTCCCGCCTCCTCCTGGCGTGTTTGCCAGGCCCTGCCTGCCGCTGCAGCTCGAGCCTGAGGTTGGTGGGCCGTCGACCCCTAGGCCTCTGTGACTCTGGGAGTTTGTGTTCCTGCCGGTCACCTTCCAGGTGGAAGTCCCCAGGCTGGACTTGGGCTGGGCACACAACGAGGCTGAAAAGGCCCTCGTGCTTGGAAGATGAAGGAGGGCAGGAAGGGCAGTGTGAGCAGAGGTGGTGCCGTCTCCTGCGGCCCAGAGTCTGCGCTGAAGGTTTGTGCTGAGCCGAGGCCTCCAAGGCCTTTCGGGGGTCACTTCTGGGCCGACGCAGCGTCTGGACTCAGGCGTCACTGTTCCCAGGGCTGCGATTGCAGCGTGTCACTTATTAGTGGTGGAAGGACGTCCCTTTTAATGAACTAGGAACTCTGCAAGAGGACAGCAGCCATCCGTTAAGGAAACAGGCCCAATCTGGTTCGCACAGATTTACCAGCCTCACAAAGCAACCCGCTCACCTGTCGATTTCCAGAAAGCACTTGCCGGGCTAGCCCCTTGCCACCTGCTGGGGACTTGGGGAATTCTGACCTCAAGTCTGAGATTATGGCCGGGCCGAACCCACACGAGGGCACAGCACCGGGAGGGCTGTGTGTGGGGGTGTCACCTGGTCCCCCTTGGAGAGCAGAACCCCAAGACAAGGGACTGCAAGGCCCGAGGGCACAGGTGGCTCACTAGGGACAGGAGCCCACCGAGGGGGCAGGGAAGGCGGTGGGGCCTGCATAGGGGTGTCCCTGGGGTCTGGGCCATGGTGCTTGATCTGGCCAGTCCTGCTGAGGGGTCACATGACATGCACCTCTCAGCCGTCTACCGGGGGGATTATCCATCGATGCTGTCTCCCATTGCTCAGGGGGACCCCGAGGGCATAAATTCCTGCACAATATTCAGGTTGCCCGCCTGGGTCCCACTCAGGTCCAGCAAGCAGAGGGAGGCCTGCAGTGTGGGCTGGGTGAGTGGGCGTCGTCACATGGCTCTTGGCCCACGAGCGAGGCCTGATGCAGAGAGGCAGGCGATGTTCCATCCAGGACCATAAGCAGAAGCGGGCGGTCTCTGTGGGCCCAGGTGATCTGGGAGGAAGCAGGCCTCCCAGGTAGAAAGGGACTCGGCCCCGCTCTGGGGCCTGAGTCGTGGCTTCTCTGAGGTCAGACTTCCCCAAGGCTGCAGAAGGCCAGGGCGTCCTTTGAAGAGCAGCAGCCGGGGGCCACGGCGGCCTCGAGTTTGTCCCTGCCTCTGGCTCTTTCTCCGGGCTGCACCCCGCCCCTCCGGCTGTGGGCGGGAGCCTCGGGGCTGCTGGTGCCAGCCCCAGTGTGCCGGGCTCCAGATTTTGTTTCACTCGGTGGCTCTTAGCAACATGTTTCCTGCATTCTGCTCATTCTGCTTCACAGTTCACACGTTCCCAGGCTGAGGGAGCCATCCATGCACTGCAAGCGCTCCTGGCTGGGCGGGCGGCGGGCACCCTGCCGGCCGGCCCAGGGAGCCACAGGCCTGGCGGAGACACCTGGCACGCTGTCCCTGCCCCGCACCCCCGTCTCCTTCCTGACCTCTCGCCCCCTCCTCCTCCTGCGTTCCAGCCCCACCCACTCCACGTGCACCTGCTGGGCTGGGCTGGACTGACACCTCCTGAATCGCCCCACGCCTCCGAACGGACTTGCACTCCAAGGTGCCAATTTTGAAAAAGTTTTCTACCTTTTAAAGGTCTCTGGTCACTTAGGAAAAACTCTTCTAATTTCTTGTCTTTCTCTCTATATATTTGTATGTATCTGTGATTAAAATTTTTTTTTTGTATGGGATTTTTTAAATTTTCCTTCTTTCGTACAACTCTGGATTAATCTGAACCCCTAGATTGTTGTGTATGTGTCTGTGTCTCTATTTCTCTATCTATCTTTTTAATTTCAAATCTGTAATAACATTCAGAATTAGTTCACGAAACTGGATTACACAAAGCCAGCAGGTTTAAAAATATTTCAAAGACGTTGCTTTCATGCTTCAAATCCTTGAAAAGCCAAATACACTTCTGAAACTAAGTCTTGGGCTTTGCTGGGAAAAAAATAAGAAAAGTGTTTAATAGCACATATGGCATAATTTTATTTGACATCTGTTTTGTAACAAACAATATTTAGCTCACTTATTTGCTGAATGATACAGTACACAGTGCAAACAAAAAGTCCAATGAACAGTTTTTACAGAGTTTGTAATGTATCAATATTTATTGCAAAAGAATGCAAAACTTAAACATTTAAGTGTGTTATTGATTGTAATATGCAAAACATTGATTACTGCATGTTGCCATTGAAAAAAAAAAGGGTACCACATGCCTTCTGGGGTATGAAAATGAGGTGCACTTCGGCAAGAGGCACCGCCTGCTCCCTTTGGTGACATTCAGCCCTAGGCCTGCTCCCCCCGCGTTCGAGGCATGCTATTGAAGACAGCTGTCAATCTATTGAGGATGCTTTAGCTCATAACGGCAACAGTGGTAAGACTATTGGCTTAACTGCACGGAGCGACTGATTTTAACGCGAATGGCATTTGAGAAGTCGGAATCCGTGTTTCTAAAAGGCTCTGACGAGTTGAAGCTCGCACAGGACTGCACGGTCTCACTGCAAGGTGAGCAAAGGACAGCTGTGGCTGGTGCAGTCATGTTTTTACTCGAAAGCCGAAATAAATTATTCGTTTACGTGATCGGACGACAAGAACCAGTGCAGAAATGGCATCGGACGCTACCTGGCACGCAAAGCAAACACCGAAATGCTGGGCCACGAAATGGCCAGCGGGACGCTGGGGTTGCTTTTACTAAGTTGTTATTGGAAAAATAAAATCAAAGAGTATTTAAGCAGACAGCTCTTGAAGTTGTGGGCAGGACGAAATAACAAGGTCCACCTGTTCCGTTTAGGTTCTGCGTGGACGGTGCATTTTTCCTCGATTTGACCTCATGGAAATAAGGAATGCGACCGAGATGCGTCTGCTCGCCTACAGGGTCTCGTGGGATTGGTCGGAGCGTGTTCAGGAGCCCCCCAAGCAAGGGTCAGAAGAGGGGGACCCCAGGGGATGTCCCTCTGGACTCTGGACTTCGCCCAGGGTGAGGGAGTTGCAGATGGGGCCAATCTGGCGGACGTCTCAGACTTCCAAGAGGATGGCTACGGCAGAGGTGACCAAGACGGCTGCCGAGACTTGCGGGCGCCTCCACATCCAGACGCCAGGTACAGAGCTCACGTGCGTCTCATCACACGTCCCTGTGCCGCGGCCCCTGACACTCCCTCGAGGCTCAGAGGGTTCCAGGCACTTTTGCAGTAGGTTCTCCTTAGTACTTGGTGCCTGACGTGTGCCTGGCACGCTCTGAGCACAGGGGTGGGGACGAGACCAGGTCCCTGTCCTCCGTGTGCTGACGGCGAGGTCTCCTGTGAACGCCAGCTGGCGCAGGGGGCAGTAGCTGACTCAGCTGGCGGTGCTGAGGAAGGGCAGGGGGAGAGGCAGGCCGTGCAGGTGACCGTGAGGGCGGGGCCAGCCTCCCCTTCAGGACCTTAGAGACCAGACGGTGGGCAGCCCGCCTTTCCTCTGGCTGTCCAGCTGTCTCCACGGCTTCCCCGCCTCTGCCCTCAGCTGCCAACGGATCCCCAGCCTCTACCGTTGGCGGGCTCCCCCAGTCCTGCTTTTAAAGGCTCTGAGCCTCGGTCCCCACATTTACAAAAGGCAGATTAAATGAGATTCCACAGTGCCTGACACAGAGTAAGCGTTCAGAAAATACCAGTTTTTGTTTGCAGGGTTCTTATTAATCATTGGTGCTCTCGGCCACTCCTACGGTGACAGTGGCTTGAGGCCTTGACCTTGACGTAGCCTCGGCTTCCTCACCTGGCACTGCAGCCTCCTGTCTGTCGTGTGCCTCCCGGGGCTGCTGGGAGGATGGCTGTGAGATGTGCGTGCACGGCGTTTAGCACGGCGTTTAGCACGGCGTTTAGCACGGCGCCTGTCACAGACCAAGCGCCCGTCACACCCCGAGCGCTCAGCGTCAGGCGCCGGTTCTGCCTCTGACACCGACAGGCGGGCCTGGTCCGTTTGGGAACAAAGAAGTCACTGCAGCCAGGCTCGTGCTGTGGGGTCCGCCCTCGCAGAGGCAGTGACCCAGAGGTGCCGGGGGACCGCTCACCTTCCTCTGCAGGGGAGGGGCCTGGCAGATGTGTGGCTGCGACGGCTGAGATCGGGGACTGGGAGCTGAAACCCCACTTGAGGGGTGGTGGGGGGACCTCCCAGAGCAGCCCGCCTCCCCTCCACCTCCGTGCTCGGTGCCCGCGAGCAGCTGGGGGCAAACGGGGAGCAGAGACGACAGAGTGTATCGCGAGGAAGGAAGAACACGGCACAAGTAGAATAAATAATAAATTTTTTTTCCTGGCTTTAATGAAACTCTATAGATATAAAAAGCTGGAGAAAGGAGAATTTTTTTTTTTTTTTACAGACCTTAATTATAGCAGGGTTGTTAGTAAATTTACTGAATTGCAAATGTAAAATATTCGGATGGCCTGAGTAAAACCACATATTTAAGCCTTCTAAATGAACATTTCTGTTTTTTGAGTAATTTGTACCATCTGTGTCAAAATTCTGAGTCTAAAAAAAAAGCAGTGGAACAAATGTTGGTTCTATAAAACAGTCCTAGTTCATTGTTGAAATTGTCACACATTAACAGTGCAGGCCATCTGGGAAGACAAAAGCCTCGAACCAGATTGCGGAGATGATTTTATTGGCCTGTATTAATCAGGACGTGGCATAATATTTAAGCAGAAAGGAGAGATGAGGTGAAGCGCAGCCCCCCCCAGCACGGCCCCCTCCCCCCACGGCGGTGTGGGGCATTTTTACAGCCGGCTTCATCATCGGAAAATGTAAATAAGAGGCAAGGTAATGTTTCCCGTGCGGAAGCAAGCACCGAAGCACGAAGTCCATGGACTCGGGGTGCCGGCTCCAGGGGGGGCGTGCTCACCCAGAGCCCCGCTAGGATGGAGCGGTGCGCTGGCCCCGACTCCCACGGGAGGGAAGACCCCCGCCCAAGATGGCCAGCAGCTCTTCCTGCTCCCGTGTGTCCACTGCGAGGCCAGCCAGGCCTGGGCAGGGCCAGCTGCTGTTGGGGCTGCCTGTCGTGGCTCAGGTGGCCCTGTCCCCTCACGTTATGGCTGGGAGTCCCTGAGCCCGTGTACTCCCACTCCTGCCCAGGAGCCCCCGATCAGTGAGGGAGTGGGGGCTCGGTGGAGCGGCCCCGTGGCCACGTCAGGAGTCGGGGCTCAGCATCAGAGGGATGGAGCTGATGGTCTGCATGTGCCCCAGGGGTGAGCACGTCTGGGAGTTGACACTGGGGAGCCCCCGGGGCCCACTGTCTCCCATGTCGGCGTGAGTGTGTCACGGAGCTCGGGGAGGTGCCCGTGCTTTGGGACACGTTCCGCGGGCCGTGCCGCCTCGCTGGGCCGGACGGCAGCAGCAGAGCGCGGTCCCGCACGCCGGCCCCGCTTCCTGGGGGCTTTAACGGACGTGTCTACGGCTCTGGTTCGCCTCACGCCCTCGGACCCGACGCCCGCGGGCCGTGTGCCTCGGTGGTTGGAGACTTGGGCAGGCATCAGGCTGCGGCCGGCGTGGCGGGGCTGGGCCCTGTGTCTGCAGGGCCGAGGGCGACACAGAGGCCCGGGCCCCTGTGGGGCTGACTGTCCTCCACTCCTCGTCCCTCGGGCGGCCGCGAACGGAGAGCCGTCCGTCCCGGGCTGGCGGCGGCCGCCTGCGCCTTCGCCTTCGCCTTCGGTCCGGCGCGGGCCCGCCCTCCAGGGCCGGGGGCTCGCAGAGCGAAGGGAGCATCTCGGCCACCGGCACTGAGTCCGGTTTTCGGGAAACACCCCCTGAAGCCGTGAGGGAAACGACAGCAGGGCCCGCGCTTCTGGGTCCCCAGGACTCGGATAATCAGGGCGGAACGATGTGGGAGGCCCGGGGTCCCCCGAACGATGATCGTGGACCACCTTGCTCTGGCGCGTCAGGCCTCCCGTGGCTCCCGCCTGCCCCCGAGGTCGCCCTCAGGGGGCCTGTCAGCGCGGCTCCCACGGGACCCTCGCCGCCTCCGTGGCCCGGTGCGGCTCTCCCGCCTTCTCGCCAGCTCAGGTGGGACTCGTGAAAGACTTGCTTTCGGGGGCTCGGGCCACGCCGCGCCACTCCTGCACAGCGCATGTCCCGTTTCAATGAAACGGCTTATTTTGTCCTTACCGTCTGTGCCTTCGGGCTGAATACAAAAGGTCCCCGTTTTCCCTGCAGAGAGATGAGAACTTTTCGGGGTGCCCTGCTTGCATAGGTGGACTGATGAAAATAGTTCCCTTCCTCCGTACGGCAGTCGTCACGTCGCGATGCACGTTTGAAATGCGTGTTTTACGAGGCAGGACGCTCCCTCGGGAACGTGTCACCCTCCGTGCCGGGCTCCCCCGTCCTCAGGCTCCCTCACGCCCCCTGCCCCCAGCGCCGTCCTCCAGCCCGGCCTCGGGGGCCTGCGGGGTGCAGGGCTGCGCGCGTCCGGGGCGAACACACAGCCTCAGGCGCCATTGCCGTCCGTGTTCTCCGCAGAGTAACTGTCGCCGAAGCGCTTTCGTGTGTGACGCTCAAAAGGCTGCTTTCCGGTGACGCCGGGACCCGCGGGACTGTGGCTGCACGTCCCTCCCAGGAGCAGGTGTGGCCGCCCGTTTATTTCTTAGCCAACTTTGTCTGTCCATCAATTCTGTCAGGCGACCTCTGTGAGCGTCCCGAACTGGCGCCGACCGAAGTCCTAGCGCTCGGCCACCTTCTGAGAGCAGCTGAGAGTGGAGTGGCCCCGGGACGCGCCGCGCCCGCAGGACAGGCCCCCGTCATCGACGTCACGCGGTGTCATTCTCACTCTGGACTCCAGCTTCGCGAGCTCAGGGACCCCTGGGGCTCGTGCCTGCTGAATCCCTCGTGGGGACTTGGCTGTCGGAGATGCTCAGACACGGCTGGGGCGAAGGGGTGGAGGGGACACACACGTCCTGGGGGTGACGAGGTGAAGAGGAGGCCACGCAGCGGGAGACTGGCCGTCGCAGGTGGACTGGATGCTCTCTCATGAGGCAGAGAGGAGGCCCTGGCATCCTAGAGGTCAGATGGGGAGACCGTGTGAGATGGGGAGACCATGACACACACAGACACACACATCACACACAGGCACACACGGCACACATAGACACACACATACCATACACAGACACACGCAGACACACGGGCACACAAACAACACACACGGGCACACACAGAGACACACACAACACAGACGGCACACACAGAGACACACACAACACACACGGCACACACAGAGACACACACAACACACACACGGGTACACACATCACACACACAGTAAGCACACACGGCACACATAGACACACACATACCATACACAGACACACACAGACACACGGGCACACACAGAGACACACACAACACACATGGACACACACACAGAGACACACACAACACACACGGGTACACACACAACACACACGGGCACACACAGAGACACAGACACACACACGCACACGTGCATGCTGCAAAGGAAAAGTTGTCCCAGGCCTGACAGAAGCCTCCAGAGACAGGGCAGGAGGGGCAGGAGGGCGGGCGCAGGGCCTGACCGGGCCATCAGGCGGCCGGCTGGGTCTCCCCCTACCCCCCTGGGCGGCCTTGCTGCCTGTGCTCTAATGCCCTCCGCTTCAGGACCAGCCACTGAGCTGTGGGCTCCTGGTGCTTAATGGCCCAGGGTGCCGCTGAGGGCCATTAGCCCCAGGAAAGGCCGGGGTCATTCGGTCTCTGTGGCTCTCAGCGCGCAGCGAGGCCACGGGCCTGCACGGTCTCCTCGGCTGGAGTCCCACATGTCCGGGTGGCAGGCGGTGTCTGGCCCGGGCGGAGGGGGCCTGGGTGGGGGGCTGCTGTGTGTGCAGAGCTGGTGCCGGTGACTGAGTGGGGGCGGCTCGGTGCGAGGTGGACCAGAAGGCGTGGGGACGGGACCCGGCCGCAGGGCTGTACCGGGCTTTGGTCCAGGAGGAGCCGAGGCCCACGCTGGCCACTGGTGTGACCTCTGCACCCCGCTCGGGGCCGGTCGTCCCTGTGTCCCCAACCTCGTCCCCTCCACTCGCCTCTTGCCCTGTGGCCTCTGCTGCCCGGGACCCCTGTGCTGGGTTTATCTTCATGACACGGCTGTGGGGTCAGACCCCCCAGTCCACGCTTGGCCCTGGTTTCCTGCCCGTGTGGCCCTGGGCGATTCGCTCACCTCCTCTGAGCCCGCGATGTTTTCTGTAAAGTGAGGAAAAGCAACAGAGTCGTTATGAGGCTTCACCAAAACCTGAGGAGAAAGTTTGGGACACTGCCTGGAGCGGGGAGCCCCCCGAGCGTCCCCCCCTCCCCTTCCGTCTCGGGTCCTCCACATTGTGCTCGCCGCATGTCCCCTGGCCTTCGTCCCTGGACTGTGACACGCTCACTGGGCAGCACGTCTCCTCCACAGAGAGGCTGTGTCCGGTCACCACTCGCTCTCCAGATGCGAACTCCGCCGTGACCCCCGCCGGCCGCCTGCAGGGGCTGTCTCTGGGTCAAGGGGCAATGTCTGTCTCGGCAGAAGCAGGATCTCTGGTGCGGAGCCCGTGACCTCTGCCCGCCTCGGGGGTCACGGGCATGGCGGGTGTCCAGCTCTGTTAAATGGGGCGACGCTCCCTGGTCACTGCCCCAGTGCCCAGCATGTGGGCAGCACTTACAGCTCACCCGGCATTGCCCCAGGTCACCTGGAGTCTGTGATGCTGGCCTGGCCAGTAGCCAGTCCCCTCTCTGCCGAGGTGGGAGTGACAGCGAGTGCTGGTGCCCCACGCACGCCTCCGCGGCTGAGCCGGCAGCCCCTACCCCCCGCCCCCCGCACACACTGTGCTGTGAGTGGCAGAAGCTGCTGCTGCCATGAAGATGGCAGTTTGGGACAAGGACACAGACACAGCTGACAGAGAATTTGACCCCAGATGGAGGCATCAGATTTGGTTAAAATTTTCCAGAACCCCTTAATTGGTCTGGCTTGTTTCTAGCTTTGATTTCAAAAACCCTGTTCCAGGCTGACCCCACCGGACGCCGCGCCTGAGCGAGGCAGCCCCCGGGGCCCCTCGGCAGCTGTCCCATTTCCCCTGGGGCTCTGCCGTGGTCTTAGCCAGTGCACCCTCTGCTCCAAAGGGCTTTCCTGAAGACCCAGAGATCGGGGAGCATGTCCCCCACCCGAGGAGCTGGCGGCGGTGTCGCATGTGGGTGGGGGAGGGGCACACTGGGGAACGGCGCCTGGCCCCACCCACCGAAGAACCGGTGTGCACAGAAATGTCACTGCAGCTGCACAAAAGTGTGGTATTATCAGCCCCATGCACGGGCAAGTAGATTAAAATGCCATTAACACAGCAAATTAAGCTTACAGTGAAGTAAACAGAAATTAAATCAATAACCAGCACAGGGACAGCTGCCTTTCCCAAATGGTCCCCCAGGGACTGGGGCCGCTGGGGGCATGGGGGTGAGGGCAGGGGGCTGTCTGGGGTGGGGAGAGCTAAGTGGCTTGGTGGGCAGGCCGGTCGTCCAGGCGCTAAACGGTAGGCACCTGGAGGGCCCAGGCTGGGACTTGTCCCTTGGGGAGGTCAGCATCCCTGTGTCCGCCCAGCACCCGAGCTCCCTCTGCTTGGAAGGGGTGCCGCCTGGCTCTGCTGCTCAGCACCCAGTCACCCTTCTTTCGGCAATGGCTGGGAGCCCCCCGTCCCCAGGGCTTGTTTGTGCACGTGTGGTAGGGTGAACCGTGCTTGGGCTCCAGGCTGGCAGCTTCCCCAGGCGTATCTCAGGGGAGGACCATGTTCCCGTCCCCGTGGTCACAGCGCTTGGTTCTGGGGTGCTCGGCCGACACACGTTTGTGCCTCGAGGTAGCCCGAGGACCTTGCCTGAGCTTTCTGGAATGCCGTCCTGGGAGGTTGCAGGGTGACAGGAGACAGACCTGTTCCCTCCACGGGGAGGGCAGGCCGCACAGAGGTGAGGCGTGCATGGGCGCGAGCGCCTGGATCCAGCCCGGCCTGAGGCTGTCCCGGACCTGCCCCGCGTTCTCCCGGAATCCCAACCTCCCGCCTGCCAGCCTTTGAAGCATTCACGGCTTAGGCTGGGGTGTGGCTGTTTGCGACTGAGAGAGTCCAACTTGGAAAATACCAGGCCCCTCTCAGGGACCGCTTGGCGTGGGGCCGAAGGCCGAATGATGGCGGTGTGCCTAGGTGGCCCTTTTACCAGGTCCCTGCCTCCTCCCACCCACTCCACAGCTGTGCCGTGCGTGCGTGCGTGCGTGCGCGTGGCCGTGTGTGCGTGCGTGGGCACGTATGCGTGTGCGCATGTGCGTGTGCTCTGTGGACACGGGGGGCAGCAGAGTGGGGTGCAGCACTCCTCTGCCTCCTGTCACCAGCGCCCCGTGTGGGGACCCGGAAGAGCCTGGATGGTGAGCCCTGGGCCCCGGCTTCTGGGTCACGGCCCCCTCTGTGCGTGTTTCCCGTGTCTGGCCGGGATACGGTTTCCCAGGGGGTCGTGTGCTGTGCCCTGCTGGCCTGGGCAGCTGTCCGTCCAGGGCTCAGCCATTCATGTCCTCAGGGAGGCGGGCTCTGTGCTGGACTTGGGGACCCTAGCACCTGCCTCGCTCCCCTCCCTTTTGAGTCTCTGGCTTAACGTGTCCGGGGCAGAAGAATGACCTTGGTTGTTGACTTACTGTTACTAGGGGCCACAGGGCTGATTCTGGTTCTTTTCCTGGCTCAGTCCTCCTAGCGCCTGCCCTGCCCAGTGCTCCGGGATGAGACGCGAAGGTCCAGGCCGTCGGGGCAGCCCCTACCCCGCCGACAGCACCGCCTCCTTCCCGACGCCTTCGGTGCCTCTTCCCCTGGCAGTGGGGTAAGTACCTGCCTCCTCGGTCCTCGTCCCCAGGGCCTGCTTGTATAGCCGCGCCACTCGTAGCTGGCAGTTCTCACGGAGCTTCCCCTTGCTCTGTGGGATCACGCTGCCCAGGCTCCTCTGGTAAAGAGCAGAACTTGGCACACGCCTGCCGAGGGACGACCCACTCCGGAAGCAGACGTCTTTCCCGAGGCTGCGGTCAGGGCCTCTGACCTGCCTTTGGGACACTCATTAGGATGGTTCCGGTGAGACTGGTCATGTCAGCGACTCTAGCACGAGGCTCCTGGGAGTCACGGCCTTTCTGGGGGATCTCTGGCCCCCTCCTCCCCAGCCAAGGGTGCATGTTTGGGGCAGGGCAGGTCGGCATGGGTGTGTGCTCTGCCGTCCTCTCCTGGACTGAGCTGTGACACTGAGCTTCGGCTGCACGTCAGAGCCTCGCTGGAACGTGGGCCCTTTGCAGACAAACGGGCGGGGAAGGCTGAGTGATCCGTGGTGCCAGGCGGAGCTGGAGAAGGTGGTGTGGGTGCCCCGTCAGCTTCCTGTAGTTGCGGACGGTGCATGCGGGAGCATCACAGATCGGTGTGTGTGCGGGGTTGGCACACACGTCCGCCTCCCTGCTCCGTCGGCCGAAGGCATTGAGGGCAGGCACCCCAGTCATCGTGAGCGCACCCAGCTCCCAGACCTTGGTTTCTAGCACCATTTTCAAAAAATAGGAACTAGGGCTCCTTGGAGAAATGGTGGATTGTAGGCCTGGAATAGGAAATAAATAGGAGCATCTCATAGTGTCAGAACATTAGAAAGTGCTCAGAATGCACACAGGCAGACACGCAATGACAGGGTCGTCAAAGGGACACAGGGGCCGACTGAAAGAGGCCCAATGGCCACAGCTGGAACAATGCTGGCCACAGAGTAAATAACACAACGTTGGATTGTGACCCAGAGTATAAGCTACCCATCCCTGAGTCCGCATGGAGACGGTAAATAGTCGGATAAATTAATCAGTGGGGAGAATGGGCCGATCGTGACCGAGGCCCAGGGCTTGGCGTCGACTCCCTGCCCGGAGGGGGTGGAGCGTGACGCCCACTGCCGCACCGAGCGACGCCCTCCCACGTGTGCGTTACAGGAACGAATGCAAAAGAGGAGCTTTGCTGTGGAGAGACGGCCTCGGCCAGGTGAGCAAGGTCCACTCGGCAGCGACGCGCCGTCGTGAAGGGCGCTGTGGCTCTGGGGTCCCCTCCCCAGCACCCATCACCCTGGTCTCACCTGGGAAAAAAACACCCGACGAACCCCAACCGCGGGCGTTCCGCCAGACACCTGACCCGTGTTCCTCCCGTCGGTCCAGGACCCATTCACTCAGAACAAGGGCCGTCGGGGAAACGGCCACGTCTGGAGGAGCCAGGGCGGCTCAGTGCGACGGGGTCCCGGAGCAGGGGAAGGACATCGGTTAAAAGCCGGGCGATCTGGACACGGTGCGGCCTTCGGTTAACGACGCCGTATCAGCCGCGGCCGCTGTGTACGGCAGGTGGGCCGTGTGACGTGAGGTGACAGCACCCGGAGAGACCCAGCTCGTCTGCAGACCGGAAACTATCCCAAAGTGAAGCTGGTTTGGAGAACGGGGCTCCTCTCCTTGATGGCGGCTCAGCTGTTGGCGAAAGGGCCCTGCCCGGGGCCAAGAACTTGGCTTCTTGTCAGCACGCCAGTCGCCGTCCCTCTGGGCCTCGGTCTCCCCGTCTGTCAAGTGGCGGATTGATGGCTCAGTCTACCCGTGAGAGTCCGCGACTCTGTTCACATGCCATGCGCGTGGCTGGAGTGGACGGCGGCTTCCGCAGGGCGGGCAGGTGACGGCCGGCCCCCAGGCGGACCTCGGCTTGTCTGGGGCCACCTGCTCCAGCACCAACCTTCAGTCCCACTGCCCCCCCCCGTCACAGGCCCCGCCCCAAGGCCCCCTCATCCTCGTTCCCAGCCATTTCTGGGAGCGCCAGGCCGCAGGGCTGGGTTGACGTGCGATGCAGTGATGGATTTTCATGTCCTGTTTCCTGGGGACTTGGGATGAAAACTGTGACGGCTCGGAAGCTGTGCACGGAAGGCGCCCCTCCTGCAGGTGCTCAGGAGGGTGTTCCAACCAAATCGCAAAAATTAATGTGCATCTTCCTCGTTCTGATGAGAATCACCGCTCAGAGCCCGAATCCCGAAGTGGCGGCGTCCTCCACCAGAAAAACAGCCGTCTCCAAGCGGCCCGGCCGGCTTGGCGCTTTCGGCTGCATTTGTGCTTTGTGGCCGTGAGGCCCGGACTTGCTGGGAGCTGACCCTCTGCACCAAGCCGGGGAACGACCCAGAAACGGAAACCAAAGAGAAACTCGTGAAAAGAGAAAAAACGCACGAACAGGAGAACAGGGTCCATAGCTAAGTCGTGACAGCCTATCGGTCCCCAAAGGGTCCTGCTAAGTCTTCGGCACGTCCGCTCAGGGGACACAGGGCGGGAGCGCGTTCTGGCCACCCGAGTCGCTCTGGGGGCACCCTCTCCGCCCTGCCTCTCCCTACCCACCGCCCCACAGGCCAGGCCCCGGGAGGCCTGATGTGGGGAGCCACCCAGCCCTGTCTGGCCTCTGAGGGGGCCGGGCCCAGGACCCCTGGTGTCTGGAACACTTATTCCACTGTCCCTCTCATGCAGTCGCGTTCCTGCCTGGCGTGGGCTTGGTGTCAGCGTCTCTCAGCGTCTGCAGACACGCTCGCAGAATCCGGGTGGTATTTAATGAACAGCAAACGCGCTCTCACGAACAGAAAGAAAAAACACCCCACACAAATCCCCAAACCTGTTAGCTGGAAAGTATTCCAAGATCAACACATTTTAATTCACTAATTAATACAGCTAAAAGGCATTTTTCATATTAGACTTATTAAAATCACTTGTATTTAAGTGTTTTTGAACTCATATTTTCCGATGCTGTGCGTTTTTCTAAAGTGTTCTAGTCATGTTATGCAAATGCCTGTTTAAATTACCAGAGGTATTTGTTTTCTATTTCTACTCTGTAAAACATAATTTTAATACAAGTTATTTGTGAAATGCACATTGGAAAAAAGAAAATAAGATTTCAGATGGCATTTCTATGATAATTTTATTGCGAATGTTGACCATGTTTTTGTATTTGTCTGCGAAAGGTAATGCGAAGTATACATAAGACATATTCTGGGATTTATTGTCGTATGTGACTAAATTAGTAAAGGAAAATTTGCTTCATTTTTTGAACCCGAGGCAGGCCAGTCCATCACCCCGCGAAGCATGCTTTACGGGGAACAGCCACGGCCACGTAGCAGGCAGAACCCCGCGCCGGCGCAGAGAGAAAATTCGCCCTCACTCTGCACCTAAACGATTTTCTGACACCTGTGTGCTGCCAGACACGACATTTGTGGCAGAAACGCAGGCCTTTGCTGAGGAGACGGTGGCTCGGCTTGAAGCAGGACAGGGTGCTGAGTGGACGACATAGCCAGGGTTCTCTGGAGCGACAGGCTGGCAAATACGGGTGACCAGCCTTCTGGGCAGAGAGGGCCCCAGTGAGAGTCTTGCTTTGTGGACTTTTCTAAAACGTGTCGTCTTCCTCCATGCGTGACACAGGCATAAGAGGGGAGCTAGAGTAAGAGCTGAAGTCGAAAGAGGGGAGCCTGGGTCGGGGGTCAGGTATTCATGCTATTTCTGAGCTCCCTGGCAGCCAAGGCAAAAAGGGAAACAACGACTTCCATGCCTTTCACTGTCCAGTTAAATACTGAGAGTGCACTCTATGGAGGGTCCCTCATGAGGGAAAGTGGGGACACACTGAGCCCTGTCCCCAGAGGCTGCCTTCGAGCAGTAGGTGCGGCCGTCCGTCCCCGTGTCTGGGCTGGTGTGGGACGGCGGTGACGGGGTGAGACCACCTCCAGCAGCCCCAGCCCGAGTCCTCTGTGGCCGCCATCGCTCCCTGTTGCGGCGTCAGCCAGGGCTCACGCTGGGGTTCTCCTCAGGCTCCCCCGAGTGCCGGCCTGGGGGAGGGGCAGAGCTGCAGGCCCCTTTTAGGTGCCAGCGATGGGGCTGTAAAAAGCAGAGTGTGGAAACAAAAACCCTTACCTGCCGAGACGCGCCTGTCACCTGGGGCGCCCCCCCCCCCCGCCGCCATCGCCGCCTGTGACTTGCCCGGTGACGCACAGCATGGCGGGGTGGGCCAGGCTGAGGCCCAGGTCTCAGTGCTCCCTCTGTCCTGTCCCTTTGCCCCCGGGAGCTGGTGGCACCTGCCTGGGGCCACCATCTTCACTCAGAAGCCAGCTTTGGAGGCTGGGCGGGGCTTAGGGCAGAGTGGCCCGCCGGGGTCCCGCCCTGTGGGAGTGTCACAGGTGGCCACCAGACAGGACTGGGGCCCCCCAGAGGGAAGATGTGCTCAGCCGGGTACCAGCGGCAGGCCTTCGCTGCCCGCTCCTGCCCCTGCAGCAGCCGGAGCTGAGTTAATTAGGGCAGTGAGGGGCCCCCGGCAGTGCCCCCGCCCCCCCGAGGGCTCCGGTCTCTGGCCTGGCCGAGGAGCCTGCAGGACTCCTTGCCTGGGGCCGGGGTTGCGCGCTGGGTTCTATCACTCGAAATGGCACGTGCGCCCCTCCGCGGGGACCCATTCCGAGGGCCACCATCGGGGGCAGGTGGCTGGACGGGTAGCGCCTTAGTGGCCACTCGTGGATGCAGACAGAGGCTGGGACGGAGAGGCAGAGCTCGGAGGGTGACTTTGGTTTCTGAGGCCTTTGAGGCGCTTCTGCCCTGTGCGGCTGCCGTTTGGAACAACAGATGTTTTAAAGCAGGGTCTGTGATTCCGGGGGCGGCAAGCTCGGGGAGCAGGCTCTGCTGACACTCTCGGCGGGGGTGTCTGCTGAGTGTGGCTGCTCCTGCAGCTCCCGCCTTTCGGAGCTCTGGTGGCCAGGTCTGCAGACACCGTAAAGGGCATCAGCAAAGGTCGCTCAAGTTCATGCAGCACAAATGTCTGTCCTCACAGGGCGTTGTAGACCCCAGTCCCCAAATGCCTGCTGAGCACCTTCTCTGGGTCAGGCCCTGATCTGGGCTCGAGGCCCCGTGGGGACAAGGCCAACCTGGGCCTGGCCTCAGGGCTCACAGGCCAGAAACAAAGACAGACACCAAATACATGGTCACGAATGGCAAATTAGTGGCCACAGGTTGCAAAGTACTGCAAAGGACAGGCAGCTATGTGGGGTCGCGTCCTGGCCGGGGGCCCAGAAACCTTCCTGGCAAAGCAAGCCTAACCGAAGGGACCTCACCTGCCGTGGTCTGCAGAGAGGGAGCAAAGGCCAGACCCTGACACGGATGCTGGGGAGACGGAGAGGGGGAGGAGGGAAACGACGGGGCGCAGGCCGTGTGTCTGCCTGGCAAGGAGGTCAGGGGGCAGTAGGATGCAGTAGGGACGACCCAGGCTCCTGCCAAGGCCGTGACCCAGATGAAGTCCGACCACATTCAACGGAGCAGGTTTGACTGGCTCAGAAGGGCGGGAGAGGCGGGGGTCCAGGCGGGGCTGGCGAGGGCCAGGGCAAGGCTGAGCCAGGCCTCTAGGACCTTCCTACCCTGCACGTGGCCTCAGTGGGGGCCGTGGGAGGTGGGCCACCCCATTCCACCCTGGAGACGGTGGTGCCAGAGCAAGGTGTCCCCTGAGACCTTGTCTCCAGTCCCTCCCAGTCCCTCACCGAACCCCCAGCCCACTGGCCTTCCTGCTGCTCTGCAAGCTCCTGTGCTGGTTCGGGCCCCAGGGCCTTTGCACTCACTGTCCGCTCTGCCGGGAGTGCTGTCCCACCAGCCCCGACGTGGCCAGTTCCGTGGCATCACTCAGGTCTCTGCTCAGACAGCTGCTCCTCCGCGGGCCCCTAACTTTGAGGCCCCCGCCCCCTTTCCACCTTCTTCCTGCTGCTTGTCACTGACATGAACTTGCTTTTTGCTTTTTCCCTGTGTCTTTCGCCTCTACCCCAGTCGGATAGGAAGCCCCGGCACCTCGAGGCCTGGTCTGTCCTGGTCACCACTGTGTCCCCAGGACAGAAATGCCCAGCATGGAGTGCGTATCCATCAGTGTTTGCTGAATGAATGACTATTTGGGGGCCCTCTGTACAGCTGGGGGAGGAGACCAAGCCACCGCCTTGCCCTGGAGACCCGGCTGGCAGGGGTGACTCCCAGGCCTCCGGAGCCCACCGGCCCCACCCGCCGCCCAGGGCTTTCTGCTTTGTCCCCCTCCGGGCCATAGCGGCCGGAAGGCCAGCAGTGATCTGGGTTTGGTTTTTGTAATTGGTTTGATATGATCATGAAAAGTATCTAAAAATTGGACAGCTGGAAATGTTTTTCCTCCCATTTATTACTTAAAACAGCCTTGGAGTTTCGCATTGTTTTAAGAATCAGATTCTCCTCACTTAAAAAAAAAAAACAACTTTTTTTAAATGCCGTGAACCGACTCTTGCATGTTTTTGAAGCGATCCCGCAAGGTCACCACAAGGCCTCTGCTTGTGGGGGTGCAGGGCTCCAGACGAGAAGCGGGGCGCGCCTAAGCTGGGTCTCGGCCATTCTGCCATCGCGGTATCCGGAGGGGAAGATAAATTAAGATGAGTGTATCGCACAGCCAGACGTTAACCACGACAGTGAAAAAGTGTTGTGAGTGTTAAAACGGCCCAGACTGAAATATACCGAGGTTAAAATACAGGGTAACTTTACAAATCACTAATAATTTCTTTGGCTTTCACTGCGATAACATTGATTCAATTCATTAGATTTCTTTCTAAATCTATATTTCAGTTTTAGAGTTGTCAGTTGCTGTTAATGACGATTTTGGCCCATCTGTTCCAACATGAAAATGAGGCTCCTTGCAGCAGACAAGACGGATCTCTGAGAGTTTAGGAAGGAGGAGTCTTAAAGGTGTTTCACTCGGATTTGCACTCAGGGTGAACAGCCCACGGAAAGCTGCGCGTGGCCACCCGTGGCGAGGTGACGCCCTCCGCCAGACCCGTCCCCGCGTCCACCTGCCCGTGGGTCCCCTCCGGTCGACGGGCCTGCTGTGCTGTCACCCGTTCGTGCTGCGGAGGGGAATTTTCCAAACATTTTCACTCATTCTTTCTTTCTTTTTTTTTTTAACGACAGAGCAATGATTCTGGGTGTCAGCGTATCAGAATTCCAGCGGCTCTGATCAGAATGAGAGCGAGTTGCTGCCACTTGGCCATTACAGTAAGTCATTTTCGTGAGCCCAGTGAGCTTCTGTTTGCCGAGGGGGCGGTGCCCGGGTTTCCAGCTCTGTGCGAAACGTCCGTGATAACCCCCTCCAGCCCCCACATCTGCCAGTCTTCTGCGGGAGATGGTTTTGAAAGCGTGGGTGAGGAGAGTGTGCCTAAATCTGGAACCAGATGACAACCATTAGAGGGGCCAGGGCGGGCTGGGCACAGGCCTCTGAGAGGCATGAACCGGGATGTAAGAGCCCGCAGGCTTTCTGGAGAGGGTGGGCCCTGTCGGGCCACCCCGGGGGAGGTGGTCCCGGGCCCACAGCGGGTGGCCCGTGTTACTGGGAAGTGACGTTCCGCCGATTATCAACCCTGGAAAAATAAACCCACCCATTAGAGAAGATGCCACGTGTAGCACATGCCCCAAGGAACCAGGGATTTCTAAAATCTGAAAACCTTCTAGAAAAATATGTACGCATTCAAACATATGTGGAATCAGGCCGGACCCCCGAAGGTAATATTCACCATATGTATTTACATTCGACCCAGCGCCCACAAATCGAGGACCGCGTTACAGCACGGAGGAGGAGGAGGTCCCCTCACGACGTTAAGCTGAGTTACTGCTTTGCCGTCGACTTCTCCAGAAAGTCTGAAATGGCTGCGAAAATCAGACTGAAAATCCTGCGTACATCTCTGCCTCCTCGTTTTACATAAAAATTAGTGAAACTTCAACATTTCGGAGATCACACCTTGAGCAAATTAAAAATCAACAAAAACACTAAGGTTCTGTGTTACCTGCTCAAGGGTACAGAATGTATAAAAGCTTTAATCAAACACTGGGGCTTGCTCGGTTTTAAATTGTGTTAGTTTAATAGTTTCCTTTCTGCTGTTTGTATTAATGACATATTCCCATCTAAATATATTGCCGTGCTGAAAAGCCATCGCATTTCTAAGGTTGAATGAATGCGGTTGTACTCACGATTTTTTAATAAAAAGATCTCTTTCTATTAAGTCCTCTCCCCCTTTCTGATGTTCTCGGAGGATCGAGGCTGGGGAATGACACGGATTCACGTGGCGCCACCTCGCCTCGCGGGACGTGCTCGTCGTCCCTCCCCGGGAGCGAGGGTACCCCGATGCCTCGCGTCGTCCAGCCCAGCGCAAGGCAGGGGAGATGGCGGCACACGGCTTTTTCTAAGCATCGACTGCAGGTCTCATTACTTGGGAAAACGTCTTCATTTGCTCTTCTAAGTGGCAGCAGGCTGCTGCCTCAGTTGGTGGGGGCCCCGGGCAGAGCGGGCAGTCCGCCCTGGGCGTTTCGAGGTGCAGGCTTGGGCTTTGGACCTCCTCGCCACCTGGATCACTGAGGGCGCCTGTGGAGGCTCCCGGCCCCGCCAGGTCCGCCTTCCCACGTGGCCTCCCTGCTCTGGGACGCAGAGACCCACGGTGACATAGCCCGCCGTGCTCGGACACAGGCCTCTGGGTCTCCAGCTCTGGCACAATCAAAGTTCGACTTCCCAAGTCTGTGACATCGATCGATTGTCAGGGTGCAGGGCAGGAGGGAGGGCGAGTCACAGGTTACTCCATGGTTGCTTGGAGGTAAATCCCCCAGGAGCCGGGAGAGTTTGAACTTGGCGGCTTGGACTTGGGCAGAGGCCTCCCGCTGTCTGGCCTGGCTCCCCACCTCCTGCAAGTGGGTGAGCCGGGCAAGACGGCTGCTAAGAAGTTTTCTCGCTCCAGGATCGTCCCTTATGGAAAATAGCCAGATCTTTTAATACAAGTAAGTTCAATTAACTCATAAGCGTCCCATAAC
The DNA here is from genome assembly GCF_902729225.1 of Pteropus medius. Classification (NCBI taxonomy): domain Eukaryota; kingdom Metazoa; phylum Chordata; class Mammalia; order Chiroptera; family Pteropodidae; genus Pteropus; species Pteropus medius. The sequence continues at coordinate 722,267 of NW_024349224.1, read as the reverse complement.
GATAAATGCAAGTAAGTGTATTATTATCCCTACCTTTACAGTTGTTATGTAAAGCGAGGCATTCACAAGGTCTGATCATCTGCCTACCTTTCCATCAAAGCTACTTTTAAATTTATGGGCTATCATGAAATATTTCAATCAGACCCAAATAAAGTGTCTAATAAACACGTGTGCACCCCGCCGTGCTGCCGAGTCCTCGCCCGCCGTCATATCTGCTCCATGAGCTCACATGTTACCGCTGCACCGCACCCTGGTTCCCGCAGCCTGGGGACGGCGTCGTCACTGCAGGCTGTGCCCTCGGCAGGCAGGGCGGAGGAAGGGACGAGAGACGGCCAGACAGAAGGACGCACGTGGGCCTCGAAGGTCCAGGAACTTGCCACGTGAACCGCAGTCCGCTGGCGAGAGAAATGAGGTGATTAAGGCTAAAAATGAATAAGTCCGACCTGGGACGCGAGCCTTCTGAAATAATTAGGCCGTGCGACGTAGGACGAGGGAGTGTGATTCGGGCGTCTGCGGGGTGAGAGACACCGCCCTCCCCGTGCCTTTCCCAAACGGTTGAAAAGCACCTTGATTTTCTCCTGGAATCGGTTTAGAAACAGTTCATTTCTGACCCCGCGGGATGGGGCTTCAATATGTGCCTTTCCAAGCCAGCTGGGATGCAACCAGGGGCTCTGCTAACCTGCTAGAAATACCACTGGATAAGAAATCTTTACCTGTTTAAGAAAATTATATAATGTGTTTTGAGCAAATCAATCCCACCCGGACCAGTTACAGCTCATAACCAGCCATGTTATGCAAACAGTCATCCTGGCGATTGAAATCGGTGCCTTATTTTCTTCTGCGGTGAAGAGAACGGGGAGCAGGTTATTATTAATCGTGCACAAAACGCGCCTTCCCTCGCGAGGCCGCGGGTTCCACTCCCTTACGGAGGTGTCCGGGATGCCGATGAGTGCCCCTCGCAGGATGCACTGAAGGCCACAGGACGCTGGGAGGGTCGCGGGGGAGCCGAGCCTGGGCCTGCCTCTCTCGGGAAGCCCTGTGGTGATGCTGCTTGCCTGGTGGTCTCTGCCAGCCAGCCGGCCAGCCCCGGCCCCTCCCTCGGCCATCGTCCCCAGGAGCACCGAGCGTCTAGCTGGCTTGACCACACTCAGCATCAGCACCGGTTCCGGACGAAGTCAACGAGGACGTCGATTACACCATAACCCAGGTCCATCCCGAGCGTGTCGCCTCTTTGCCGCAGGGCCGTGTTTACGAGCTACTTCTGCCCTCCCAATTGTGGCTGGGTCCTGCAGGAATGTCCCTCGTCACACGACGTTCTGATCAAAAGGAGCAGAACTTCTGGGACCACGTGGGGAGCATGGTGCGGGGCAGTGGCTGTACGACGCGTCACTGCAGCCGGGGCCCTGCCTCGGGCAGCACGTGTCTTCACACCGGTCGGCACAGCTTGTCCCTCTTTCAAACAGGGCACTGTCGGGGGCAGCACCCCGAGGCACATTGGCCTGAGGGATGGCTGGGCTGGGGACTTCGGGCCTCCTCACATCCCAGCTGATCTTGAGTGAATCTTTTCGGGGCCGTCATCCTGGGTCTGCTCCCGTCCGGCTGGGTGTTCGGCCTGGAGCGCACGGTCCCTGTGATTGGACGTGGACACTCGTGGAGCACCAGCCGTGCTGCTGCGTGGTTATTTTTGGCCTTCTGCCATTTCATTTACGAGGCACTTGCATTTGACAAACGGATCTCATTAGTGCACAGATATCGGGCTTCTTCCTGCCTGATTATCAGGCACGAGACCCGGCCCTGACCTTGGTGCCACGCCCGTTACTTCGGCGGATGGGCCACTGCGTTCCCTCGTGACGTGAAGGCTCACTGCAGACGCGTGCTTGTCCCTGGTCTACTGGCACAGGGACGCCGAAGCCAAGGGCTGTCTGAGTCTTCACTAGCACAGCAGAGCACGCCCGCCCTAAGGCCACAGGGTCGCTGGCGGCCGAGGAACGCTTTTAGGAGACCCAGGAGAGGCAGGTGGCCGAGCAGCCCAGCTGTGAGGGCCTTGCTGCAGGAGGAGGGTCGAGTGCCGGGGGTGGGGTGGGGGATGGCGGCGTAGTTCACAAGCCTGGTGGGGGGGGTAGGTTCACAAGCCCAGGGGGGCAGGGGCGTGGTTCACAAGCCCAAGGCTTTCCAAGGGGCGCTGACCTCTGAGGCTCCCCTTCCTCTGCTGGGCTCCTGGCCCACTCCATTTCTCCCTCCTGGGAAGCAGGTGGGGTCCCCGATGGCCCCCACGCGGGTTGGCAGGAGACACCGCGTCAACCACCCTGCCTCCATCCAGGCCTGTTTATGGATGGGTTCCTCTGGCGGAGAGCGCCAGGCAGCTTGAGCGGTTGTGGACAGCTGGGCTCGTGGTGCTTTATGGTGAGTGGCAGGTCCCAAGGCTCTCAGTGCGTGTGCCCAGGGGGACAGGCATTGCGGGACCTGCCTCCTCTGCTTGGCCCTGCTGAGGGTCGACCCGGCCGCACCCTGCAAGCTGCTCTGTCTCCCTGGCTGGGAGGCTGAGGGCAGAGGGTGTGCGAAGCGGGCCCAGGAGGCCACCTTCCCGGTAATGATGGGAAATAAGGTCCTCAGGGACGCACCTCATTGCTCTTCACAGACACTGTCTCTGCTGAGAGAAATCACGTGTTTCGCTGTTGACGGAGAAGAAGCTGCGTTAACCTGGAGGAGCGGGGGCAGGTGGCAGGTGGCCGTCGCGGGGCCCCATGTTCTGAGGGGTGGCGGACGCTCTGGCGATGCGGCTGCTCTCTGGTGGGTGACTCCTGTCAGGGATTAGCCGGGGGGCTTCAATGGGCCGAAGCCTGGTGGTCAGCCTCGTACAGGGCACAGCCTTAGGTTTAGTCCCACCTGGCTAGTGTGCCGACATGTGGCCGGGAGACATGGGGTTTATCACCTGGGCCCTGGCGTTCAAGGGGGAGGGGTGGGGTGGTGCCGACGGCCGCCCGGGGGGAAGCGGCCGAGGCCAGGCTGGGTGCGGGCGGAGGGGCTGCGTGGCCAGTGTCTAGAAGCTCGATCCGTAAGCCGAAGGTGAGGAGTGTTGGTAGCAGGACTCTGAATCAGGACTGGAGAGATGGGCTTGGGAAGGTGCCCGCAGCGCCCGCTTCTGCCGAGGGAGGTGCCCATGGCTGCGGGAGCCACGGAACGCAGGTCGCGTCATTGTGGTGATGCTGCGTATACGTTAAACACGCCCACATTCGTATTTACAGTTGCTTTGGCACCGAATAAGGAGGAACAGTGAAATCAGGTGACTAACTTAAAGTTTCGATTTTCGTTACTCCAAATGACATTAAATAGCAATTTTAAAAAACCCCGAGGCACCGACAGAGACAGCCCAAGAAAGGAAGATGCCGGATGTTTTAGCCGCGTTACGGGCACGTTTTCCTGCTCTTCGAGCGAGAGGCCCCGTTTCCGTGCCCCGCAGGGTCCTGCTCGCTGTGCCACGCTGCCGTTCCCGGGTGTGACCCCGCTGCAGCCCCGTGCGACGGGGAGGACAGTGGCGGAACAGTGACCGAGTGATGCTCGCTGCCTCCGCTGGCCTCTCCCGGGACCCCGGCGCCATCCTGGGCGACGCAGACGGAGAAGGTCGTGGAACCTACACGCCCGCCCGGTACGTCCCCCTCTCAGCCCCACGGTGCAGACACAGACTTTCAAGGTCAGACAGGTCGAGCCGTGCGGCCACAGGCGCAGAGCCCGAGTTCAGGGCCCGGCTTCGCCGCCTCCTCACTCCGCTGCCCTCACTGTGCCCATCCTATGGGCCGAGGGAGCTGAGCCTCGTCAGGCAGCCCGAAGTCACGATGGGGCGGGAGAGTGGACGGCCCGGACACGGCCTCGGACCCCGCGACGTCCGCACCCGGCCCCTCCCCCGCGCCACGGTGCCTGTTCCGGGCTGGAAACGTCCTCTTCTGTCTGCAAAGGCGCATCATCGTTTGTCGTCAAGATCTCAGCTCTCATATTAATAACTGGATGAGCGACTTTGTCTGCTCCACATTCCTTCTTGAGTGATGACTTGAGACCTCAAAATAGCTGTGCCTGCCCCCTCGCTGGTGCCTTCACGCACACACAGCCCCCCACACACCGCACGAGGTCTCCAGCGTTGAGATATACGCGCACGCGTGGGCACAGGCCCACACTGCTCACACACACAGACAGGCACAGACGGCAAACACACACGCCCAGACACAGCACCCAGATGCACAGACACACACGTGCAGGCCTGCATCAGACCCGTGCACACGGACGTTCGCGGGCATGCACAAAGCGTACATAAACTCACGCACCTGCATGCATGCACACAGGCGCATGTGCACCGGCAGCCACACATGCCCACATGGACACACACAGAACAGATGCAAGGCCCATGCCGACACGGCCAGAAACCCCAGCAACTCACGGTCACAAACCGTAACCACGGGCACCGGTGCGTGCCTGCCATAAGGGCTGAGGAAGCTGCCACCCAAGGTCGTCAGCAGCTCTGAAGTGTGCCCTTGCGGGGGCCCCTGTCCTGGGAGGAGTCGGAATGGAAGGCAGGGAGTATGGCAGAAAATGACCTCTGTTCATCAGAACCTGAGTCACGGTGGCCTATTTGTTAGCCATCAAAAGTGATCGTTCAGGTGCTCTAACATCCATGTCCCATTCAGGAGCTCCCGACTGTCAGGGAGACGGGACACAGCGGCCAAACGGTGGCCGCCACGGGGTCAGCAGACACGCAGTCAGAGCGGGGAGGCGGGCCGGCAGCCGTCCTGGAGGGCCGGCCGGGCGGTGCAGGGAAGAGGTCACCTGTGCCGTTTCTGCCCCGCCCTTCCTCCTTCCCCGCAGGGCGGAACTCATCACGAGGACCTCTGAGGCCGCCTGGGCCTCCGCCACCTAGGAGGTGGGTGCCACCTTCACCCGTTGTCCAGAGGAAGAAACCGAGGCCCAGGGAGTTCTTTGGCCTGAGGCCTGGCAGGTGAGACCGGGAGTGGTTGGGGCCTAACACGGCCGCGTGGCTCCCAGGCCCTCTCAGCCCCCGCCTTTGCCTGTG
>NW_024349224.1:669708-712208 GCF_902729225.1 Pteropus medius | reverse complement strand
GAGCGTCAGCCGGGCGGGAGCTGGGGATGTCTGGTCGGGGTCTGGGAGGACCTGCAGTGCCAGGCCTGTGCCTGGCCTCACTCGCCATTGATCTCCCAGCACCCGGCACGGTCCCTGAGACATGGAGAGTAAGTAACGGTTGAAAGAATGAAGCGATGGCCGTCCAGGGGACCGAGGGCCCCGCCAGGGCTCCAAGCAGCTGGCGAGCTGGTCTCCTGTCCGCCCGATACTTGTCGCAGGGGCCCGGAGGTCTCCTTAGAGCTGAGCCAGCCTCCCTGTACCCAGGCCACATAATGCGTGGGTGGCTGGGTCCCCTGGCAGCCTGGACTTGGCTTGGCCTGCAGGACTCAAGCAGGCTGAGAGGAACACCTGCCCAGGTGACTTCGCTGGGCTGGGCTGCAACTTGCGCAGGTGAGTCTGGATTGGGCTTGGGCCTGCAGACTGCTCTGACGCCCCAGGCTCCTGCAGACGGGAGTGCACTGTGCCCTCAGCCGGTTGGCAGCAGGCAGCGAATGTGACTGCTTCGTGGTGGCTCAGGCCTGGGCAGAGTGATCGGGAGGGACACACGGAGACGCCAGAGCGGCCCGGTTTGCCCAGCGCCTGCGCATCTCTACGGAGCCGGTCTCGGCTCCGGCAGGAACACGCTTACTTCTAGGCCCTGCCGGTCCCAGTGGAGGGCCCCATGCCATCCTTATGGTGAGGGGGGACCAGGTTCTGGCTCGTCGCTCTGAACTGGTGTGGCCTAGGGCCATGGCCATGTGGCAGGGCCAGGATTCCCAGCAGGGAAGGCCTTGCGTGGGGGACATGGGTGGGAGATCACATCGCAGGCACGTCAGGCGTCGGGGAGGGGCATCCGGTGGGCTTGCAGGAGGGGAGGACGGACACAGGAGGGGTTGGGGGCAGCAGGAGGACCACGGAGGCCCCACAGGTCTGTTCTCTTCACAGCCTCCCCCCCACTCTGCTGTCACCAAGCGTCCTTTGGGGCCCACTGGAAGCTTCCTTCTTCCCGGGTGTCCAGGGGCAGCAGGTCCCGGCGGCGACTCCTGAAGGAAGGCCGTTTGTGCGTCTGGAGGCCACTCCTCCAGGTGACAGGCAGTGCAGGAGCGCCGGACTGCAGGTCGAGTCTGGGGCCGTGGCGCGGGTCCCGCTCTGCCGGTGGGTGCTCGGGGAGCAGGGCTCCAGCGCCCCGGCCAGCACGCGCCTCTGCCGTGCTGCGGAGAGCGTGACGGTCCGGGGAGCCGGGACTTGGCCCGCTGGAAAGGCCACCCTTGGACACTGAGGGGTACCTGGGGTGGGCGGGTCGCCGCTGGGACAGCTCTGTCTCCCGGGGGACCCGCGGTCCTGGGGGAGGCCGCTCGGCTCCACAAATAGCCCCTAATTTACTCCCTAACTGCCCGGAAGGCCTAGAGCGACAGTTAAGAATCACATTACCGCCTTCATTGTCTCTCATTTTTACCCAAATGGTTTCTCCTGTGCCAGCTGAGCAGCATGTTTGTTCCTCGTCACGCATCCGGGGACCTGGCTGCTGGCGAGCGTGGACTCACGCATGTTCTGGGAGGTCAGCTTCCCAACTCCCTCCTTCCAGCACGCGAGCCTCCTTTCCTCTGCCCCCTGCAGCGGGGCGGGGGGCAGGGCCCTGAGGGCCCCTGGGAGGGCGGCCGGGTCTGCCCAGCCACGCTGTGCACGCGGCGGGGGCTGGGAGGTCGCAGGGCGGGTCCGCTCAGGCCTCCCTCGCCCTCTCCCGTGCCCTTCGGCCGCTCCCCGCCCAGGCCCTGGGGTCCGTGAGCCCCGCACGGGCACTGCGTGGGAGAGGCCTGAGACCCTGCCGCTCACCCGACCTCTCCGGTTGTCAGGGACAGAAACCCAAGTGACACGGAATGAAGGGAGAGGGACCGATGAGTCACGGCCCTGGCCAGCCCGGGCGCGGGCAGCTCTGGCGGGGCTGGGTCGATGGTGTCCCAGGACCCCGGCCCCCACGCTGGCTTCCTCCGCAGGCAGCGCCACACACGCCACACACGCCACACACGCCACACATGCCACACACACACAACCTGCAGCTCAGCGGCCTCCGCAGACTGTGCTTCCCGCTGGTGCCAGAGCCCATCCTGGCACCTCGCTGGCCGGACGCGGGCCCGATGCCCACCGCTGAGCCAACCGCTGTGCACAGTGCTGGCCTAGGTCGACCTGCCAGGTCGAGGCCCCCTGTCCCCATCCTGTTAGATGGTAGAGTAGGGATGGGGTCAGGCTTGGCCAACCCCCAAGACTGAGAATGTGGGGTGACTTCCAACTGGGGAGCTAGGAGCTGTGACCACAGCTAAGAATGGCTCTGAGCGCTGACCTTGGACAAGTCCCTTCGCCCCTCCCCGCCTCGGCCTGGTCTCCGGACCCAGGGGTGGGGGAGGGGGTCGCGCCTGGGGAGCACCGGGCAGCTGCTGTGGTCCCTGCTGGGGTCTGATTTGGCTGCGTCTGGACCGTGCTTGTCTGCGCGTCGGCGCCCGCTTCGCGCCTGCGGCATCTCTCTCCCCAGGACCGGTGCTCAGGGCCTCAGGTTCCCATCTCCACGCTGTCCACTCAGATCCCCACTCAGTGCAGGAAAGGTGTTGGCCCTGCTGGACCCCAGAGCTTTGGGGGCTACGGGGCTCCGTGTGGGAAGAGGGGCGAGTCTTCTTCCGGGAAGGCCGGCCAGGCAGCACCCGGTGTCTGGGCCCCCCGCCACTCCACTAGTGGCTTGGCCCTCGCCGCCTCGCGGGAAGAGCGAATGAGCTTGGGGCTTGGAGGCTGAAAGGGCACAGAGGGCGTCTCCCCCCCACCCCCAACCCCACCCCCTGGTTACAGTGGGGAGCGCTGGCCCGGAGTTGGGACTAGAGCCCAAATTCACCTCCTCAGGGGGCTCTGAAGGAGCCCTGAGGTTGCTGTATCTTCCCAAGCAGTGTCTTCCCGACACTCAGCTCCCTGGAGTGAACTTGACCTGCCCCACCTCCCGTGCCCACCTGCGGGCTCGCTCTCCGGTCTGTGGTCTGTGCTATTACCACCTTGGTGGAGACCTGGAGACTCAGTGACACATCTTTAAGGCTGGAGACAGAGATAGTGAGCCCGGAGGCCTCCCACCTACACCAGCCCGCTACCGGACAGACCACCTCTGGCCCTGGGGACCAGGGCTGGGAAGCAGGCGCTCCCTGGGGCCATCGGCTGCCGGCCTGGAGGCACCTGCCCGGGTGAGGCGGTGAGAGCCCCCCGGCCCCTGGACTTGCTGCCTGGGGCTCTGGACATGGGGCCGATGGTTCCTTCTGAAATGACAGCGGTGCCCACTTCCCCCTTCCCCTGCCGAAAACGGAGTTGCTTCCAGGTCAGCGTCCCCGGAACGGCCCTCTGTGTACTGGCCGATACCGTCAGTTACCGTGGCCGGGGCCCTGTAAGCCGGGGGGACCCGTGACGCCCGCCTCTTCCTCCCTCCCCCTCCCTCCCGTCTCTCCTTCCTTCCTTCCTTTCTCTAACACTGTCCTTGAGACCACAAGTTAAAATATCCTTTCGTGTTACACAATCAACCGCTACCTGTCGTTTACCCGTCCGTCCAGCCCTCCCCGTCCATCCGCGCGTCCGTCATCCTCCAGCCCTCCGTCCCCGCTCCTCCCGTGTTGTAAATGGACGTGTGTTTCAGCCGCCGCCCCTGTGGGAGCTGCTAGGCTCCTGGGGTCTGCGTTTAGTCGCCCCATCCCCAGACCTTTGCTGGTCGTTCCACAAGTCACGTCTCAGGCCGAATGGACAGACCCGGTAGGTCAGGAACGTCCTCTACGCGAGGTGTCCTTGTCACGCGTGTAGACAGGAGAGCGTTCCCTTTCCTCGGTCACTGGGCGTGCGTACCTCGGGCCGTCACTCCCCGGAGACGAGGGGCCCTCTTGTTGGTCTTGAGCAAATCTACAGGCCCCCAGAAGAACTGGTTCGTCTGAGCGGACCAACCAAGGACAGAAAACTGAGTCTCATCGTGGAGTGGAAATGCAGACCTCACATGGCAACGCAAATCCTTTGTCTCAGAAGGCCGCCGGGAGGGTCCTTAGAAAAGGAACTGCAGCTGCTTGAGAATAGGGCGCTGGAGACTAGCGAGGCCCGTCCAAGAATGCTCCCTGGCCCCGTGCCCACGGCGTCGTCTTCTGCTTGTGAATCTGCTTTATTGTCCTCCCTTCCGGCTCCTGTCACTCAGCCTCGCGTGCTGAGCGGACAGACAGGCAGACACACGGACGGACAGGTGGCCCCTGATTCCCCCGTGTCTGCCCCTGGGCACTGGGTACCCTGTGGGGAGCAGCTTTTCTTGTGCCGGCTTTTCCTAGTCTGGATGGTCATCGCTGAGTTCTTCCCAGGTGACCTGGCCCACGGGAGCTGCCCTGGGGGTACTGGGCGCAGAAGGTGGGAGCACGGCCCCTGGGGCTGGGTTCCCGGGGGGAAGGGAAGTCAAGGCAAAGCGGAGCCTGGTTTCGGGTGGGTTTCCCCAGGGAGCTGGGGTCCCACCTCTGTCACAGAGTCATTCTCCGCCTGTTCATCTCTCAGAGAGTACACCTTTATTTTAAAAATCTATTTGTAAGATCTCTTCTTATATTGAGGGTATTAACCCAATATTTGATGTTTACTGATTACCTTTCCTATATTTTTCTACTCTGCAATTTTAATTTTGGTAACTTTATTAAGAAACTCCTTTTTTTAAAAAAAAAATTTCCATCCCCCACCCTCCCCTTTGGCAACCAGTTCTATGTCAATGGGTCTGTTTCTGTTTTGTTCTGTTTACTCATTTATTTTGTTTTTTATTTTCCACATATAAGTGAAATTGTGTCGTATTTGTCTGTCTTTGTCTGACTTATTTCATTTAGAGTAGTACTCTCTAGGTCTATCCACATTGTCACAAATGGCAAGATTTCATTCTTCTTATGGCTGAGTAATATTCCATTGTACATACGAACCTTTTCTTTATCTATCGATGGACGCTGGGCTGCTTCCACGTCTTGGCTATTACTAGTAACGCTGTAATGGACACGAGGGTGCATACGTCTTTTCGAATTAGTTTTTTTCCTTTAGATAAATATTCAGAAATGAAATTGCTGGGTCTCATGGCAGCTCTATTTTTAATTTTTTGAGGCATCTCCATACCGTTTTCCGTAGTGGCTGTGCTAATTTGCAGTCCCACCAATAGTATATGAGGGGTCCCTTTTCTCCACATCCTCGCAGCATTTATTCGTTGATTTATTGATGATGGCCATTCTGACAGGTGCGAGGTGGTATCTCACTGCGGCTTTAATTTGCATTTCCCTGATGATCAGTGATGCTGAACTTCTCTTCATACATCTGTTGGCCACTGTATATTTTCTTGGGGGAAAATCGTCTATTTGGGTCATATGCCCATTTTTATATTGGATCGTTGCGGGGGGGTTGGTGTTAAGGTGTATGAGTTCTTTATAAATTTTGCATATTAAACCCTTATCGGATGTATCATTGGTGAATGTCTTTTTCCATTCAGTAGGTTGTCTTTCCATTTTGTTGGTTTCCCTCTCTGTGAAGCCTTCTTAGTTTGGAGTCCCATTTATCTATTTTTTCTGTTGTTTCCCTTGCTCAAGGACACATATAAAAGAGATTGCTGAGAGCGACGTAAAGGAGTTTAGTGCCTACGTTTTCTTCCAGGAGTTTTATGGTTTCAGGTCGAACATTTAAGTCTTTAGTCCATTTTGAATTTATTTTTGTATCTGGTGTAAGAAAGTGGTGCATTTTCATTTTTCTTTCTTTCTTTTTTTGCGTGCATTGTCCAGTTTTGCTAACATCACTTATTGAAGAGACTGCCTTTACCCTCGCTGTATATCCTGACTCCTTTGTCATAAATTGACCATATAGGCAAGAATGCATTTCTGGACTCTATTCTACTCATGGATCTACATGTGTTTTGTGCCAGTATCATGCTGTTTTGATTATTGTACCTTTGTAGTATAGTTTCATATCAGGGAGCATGATAGCGCTCACTTTATCATTTCTCAACTTTTCTTTGGCTATTTGGGGTCCTTTGTGGTTCCGTATACATTTTAGGATTAGTTGTTCTAATTCTGAGAAGAATGCTTTTGGTATTTTGATAGGGATTGCGTTAAATCTGTATGTGACTTTAGATAGTGAGGACATTTAAAAAATATTAATCCTTCTAATCCATGAGCAAAGTATATCCTGCCACTTATTTGTATCTCTTTCAATTTCTTTCATTAATGTCTTATAGTTTTCAAGTCTTTCACCTCTTTGGTTAAATTTATTCATAGATATTTTATACTTTTTGATACAATTGCAAATAGGATGGTTTTTTCAATTTCTTCTTCTGATCATTGATTATTGGGACATAGAAAGACAACAGATTTTTGTATATTAATTCCGTATCCTGCAACTTTACTGAAGACATTTATTAGTTCTAATCGTTTTTTGGTTTCTCTATATACAGTATCATGTCATCTGCAAGTACTGAGGGTTTCAGTTCTTTTTAAATTCGAATGCCTTTTCTTTCTTTGTCTTGCCTGATCACTGTAGCTAGGACTTTCTGTAATACGTTGAACAGAAATGGTAATAGCGGGCATTCTTGTCTTGTTCCCACTCGTAGAGAAAAGGCTTTCAACTTTTCACCATTGAGTATGATACTAGCTGTGGGGTTGTCATATACGGCCTGTATTATGTTGAGCTATGTTCCTTTTATACCCACTTTGTTGAGAGTTTGTTTCATAAAAGGATGTCGAATTTTCTCAAATGCTTTTTCTGCATCTATTGAGATGGCCATATAATTTTTATCTTTTATTTCATTAACGTGATGTATCACATTGATTTGTGGATGTTGAACCAAACTTCTACCCCTGAGACGAACCCCATTTGGTCACGTGTCTAATCTTTTACATGTATCGTTGGATTCGGTTTGCTGGCATTTTATTGAGAATATGCATCTGCGTTCATAACGGATATTCGCCTGTAATTTCCTTTTCTTTTTGTAATGTCTTTATCTAGTTGTGCTATCAGGGTAATGCTTGCTTCACAAAGTGAGTTTGAAGCATTCCTGCCGTTTCAGGTTTTTGAAATAGTTCAAGAAGGATAGGTATAAATTCTTCTTTGAGTGTTTGGTAGAATTCACCTGTGAAGCCATCTGGTCCTAGACTTTTATTTGTTGGGAATTTTTCGATTACTGCTTCAATGTCATTGCTAGTAATTGGTCTGTTTAGATTTTGTATTTTTTACTGGTTCAGTCTTGGAAGGCTATATATTTCTAGAAATTGATCCATTTCTTTTAGATTGTCAAATTTGTTGGCATATAATTGTTCATAGTATTCCTTAATGATTCTTTGTATTTTTGTGGGGTTGGTTATAACTTCTCATTCATCTATGATTTTATTTACCTGGAATCTCTTTTTTCTTGGTGAGTTTGGCTGAAGGTTTGTATATTTTATTTATCTTTTCAAAGAACCCGCTTTTAGTTTTGTTACTCTTTTCTATTTTTTAAAAATTTCTATTTTATTTCCACTGTAATCTTAACTATTTCCTTCCTTTTGTTTACTTTTGATTTTGTTTGTTCTTCTCTCTCTAGTTCCTTTAGGTCTGAAGTTATATTGTTTATTTGGGATTGTTCTTGTTTCTTGAGGTAGGTGGGCCTGTATAGCGATAAACTTCCCTCTTAGAACTGATTTTGCTGCGTCCCATAAATTTTGAAAAGTTGTGTTTTCATGCTCATTTCTTTCAAGACAGTCTTTGACTCTTGTTTAGTTTCCTCTGATTCACTGGTTGCTTAGTAGCATGTCGTTCGGTCTCCCCGTATTTGTTTTTTGTTTTTTTCCCAATTCTCTTCCTAAAGTTGATTTTTAGTTTCATGCCATTGTGGTCAGAAAAGATGTGTGATACGGTTTCAAGCTTTTTGAATTTATGAGGCTCGTTTTGTGGCCTAATATGTGCTCTATCCTGGAGAATGTTCCATGTGTACTTGAAAAACATGTGTATTCTGCAGTTTTTGGATGAAACAATCTATAAATGTCTATTAAATCAGTCTCCTCCAATGTGACATTTAGGTCCACTATTTCATTATTAATTTTCTTTACAGATAATCTATCCACCGATGTGAGTGGGGTATTCAAATCCCCTACTATTATTGCATTACTGTGGATTTTTCCCTTTACATCCATTAGTAACTGCTTTATACACCTAGGTGCTCTGTGTTGGGTGTGCGGATATTTACAATTGTCATATCCTCTGCTTGGATCGAGCCCCTTCATAATTATGTGATGTCTTTTTTTTTTAACCTTTTTTTGTTTTAAAGTCTATTTTGTCTGATATTATTGCTACTGCAGCTTCCTTTCTGTGTCTATTTTCATAAAATAACTTCTTGCTTCCTCTCCCTTTCAGCCTGTATGCATCTTTCGATCTGAAGTGAATCTCTTATAAGCATCACATAGATGGATCGTTTTTTATTTTTATTGATTTACTTAACTTAGTTTTTTAAAAAAATGCCTACAGCACCCGGTCTTCCTAGGTGGTCTCCCATCCAAATACTAACCAGGCCCGACCCTGCTTAGCTTCCGAGATCAGGTGAGATTGGGCATGTTCAGGGTGCCACAGCCATAGACTAGATCATGTTTTTAAATTCATTCAGCCACCCTGTGTCTATGTCTTTTTATTGGCACATTTAATCTATTTACATTTAAGGTAATTTTCGTTTGCCATTTTGTTGTTTTAGGTTGTTTTCATATTTGTCCGTTGTTCCTTTGTTCTGTGAAGCTGTCCCCTTCTGGTTTGCCGCTTTTCTTAAGTGTTTTATTTAGGTTCCTTCCTCTGTGTTCTTTGTGTATCTTTTTAGATTTTGGTTACCATGAGGCTTCCGTATATTATTCTTTATCTATAGGAGTCTATTTTAGGCTCATGGGCATTTCAGCTCAAATATATTCTATAAGGACTGCTTTTTACTCCCCGCTCCATGCTTTATGTTATTGCCATCATATTTTGTATCTTTTGTGTTGCGTATCTCCTACTTATTGTAATTTGAGTCGACATTTTTTTCTTTTAACCTTTGTAGTAGCTTTTTAAATGTCTGATTTGCTATATTTATTGAATATTTGGCTTTACCTGTGAAACTTTTTCCTTTCATATATATTTATTTCTGGTTATGGCCTTTCCTTTTCTGCTTAAATGAGACCTTTTAATATTATTTGTAAAGCCGGTATAGTGGCGATGAATTCCTTTAGTTTATGCTTGTCTAGGAAACTCTCTCTCCTTTAATTCTGAATGATAACCTGGGTACATTAGACTAGGTTGTAAAGTTGCGAAGAAATCAGCCGATAGCCTTCAAGGTTTCCTTTTTATGTAACTCATTTTTCTCTTGCTTCCTTCAAGACTGTCTATCTTGAACTTTTGCCATTTTAACTAAGATGTGTCTTGTGGGTCTCCTTGGGGGCCATCTTGTTTGGGCCTCTCTGTGCTTCTGGGGCCTGGCTGTGTTTTCTTTCTCAGGTTAGGGATAATTCCAGCCGTTATTTCTTTAAATAAAGTTCTTTTCTCTCTTTCTTCTCCTTCTGGGATCCCTATGATGCGAATGTTTGAACACTTGATGTTATTCCAGTGCTCCCTTAAACTATCCCATTTTTTTTTTAATTATTTTTTTTTTTTCCCGTTGCTTCGATTGATTTCCACTAACCTGTCTTTCAGGTCTCTGATCCATTTTTCTATGTTCACTAACGGGCTGCTGATCCTTCTAACGCGTTTATCATTTCAGGTCTTAGTTCTTAGTTTGTCTGTCAACATTCTCCCCAGTTTCTCCATTCCACTCTCAAGTTTGGTGAGAATCCGTAGGACCTTTTCTTTTTTCTTTGAATTATTTAGCAGGTAAATTACTTATTCTCGTTTCCTTACGATTCCCCCACCCCAATCCCCTGGGATTTTTCTTGTTCTTTCATCGGAGAGCTACTCTTGTATTTTTCGTTTCACTTTATGTTTGCATGATTTAGGAAGACAGTTGTCTCTCCCAGTCTTGGACGGTGGGCCTGTATTAGAAGCGGGCTCTGCGCAGACCGCGTGTGCCGGTGGCTCTGCGGGGCTGGCACGCTGGCCTGGCCGAAGGCATCTGGGGAGGCCGGGGAGGCCGGTGACGCTGCGGCTCCCTCCGTTCAGGCCGGAAGGGCTGGGGCCGCGTGGGGGACACAGTCCCGGGGCTCGCGGCCCCGCGGCCGCCTCCTCACGCATCTCCCGCTTGCGGTGCGCACGTGGCCCCACGTGGCCGGGACTCTGTGCGGCCGGGTAGTCGGGGGACCCGCTTGGAGCGGGCACTTCCGGGGCACGAGGGGCACTTCCGGGGGCGCCCGGGCGGCGACAGGCACTTCCGGCGCCCGCGCCCGCTCCCTGCGCTGAGGCGTGAGGCTCCCGGCGTCGCGTTGGTGTCGCGCTGCGCGGTGGCCCTGCAGGTAGGACGCAGCCCCGACGCCCCCGCCCGCCTGCCCTCGGCCCGGAGAGTCCCTGCTGTCCCCGGGGGGCCCGGCCCCCCAGCCTCGCCGTCCCGTCTCTGGCGGTTCGTCGCCAGAAGCTGTTCATTGAGCGCTCGGTCGCCTCGCAGGAGCAAGCGCCGCCCGTGTCCGTGCAGCTTCGGCTTTGCCCGTGGGCGTTCGCGTCCTGCGCCGCCGCCGCCGTCGCCGTGGACGTCCCCAGTCGCGGCCCCGCTGCCAGGCTCTGCTCTCGGCGCCGGGTGCAGTGACGAGCCCAGAGTAAACGTCATCCTGGTGCTGCAGCCTCAGGAGGGAGGGACATACTAGTTCATCACGCCAGTTGGGGACAGCCACCACCGCTTTCAGTGTCCTTAAGGCGCGGGGCGTGGAGCCTCCGGGGACCACGCGAGAGCGGTGGCTCTGAGGAGGAGCGGGGCTCGCGCAGGTGGCGCCGAGCAGAGGCCCTTGCGGGAGAGTGGGCCTAGGGTCCCTCGAGGTCCCTGTCCGGGGCGGCCCGGCTTTTCTCGCAGAGACCTTGGAAGGGCGTCCTGCAGGCACCCGCACTGCGACTTCGGTTTGAAGAGGTGTCCAGGTGGGTGGAGGGGACCAGGAGGCATCCGGGGGAGGAGCAGGGGCTGGGGATCTGGGGGGGTGGCCCTGAGCGGCTGGGCACGGGCTTCGAGGGGTGCGGCCCGGTGGGGGTGGGGTCGGACGTGGCCGGCGCTGCGGAGTGCGGAGCGACAACTGGGACCCTGCCAGTTGTCCGCGGCCAGCACCGGCATGGACCAAGGGAACGTGCCCACTCCCTGGCGGTCTGCAGCGGTGACCTCCCCCGGGGACGCCCTGACCTCGCGCTCAGCAAGCACTCGCCGCCTCTTGTAGAACCCGTTGTGGAGCCACGGCCCCCACAGACAGCCTCTCGGCGGCGACAGCCAGAGAGGGGACAGTGCCGCCAGCAGGGCTCTGCCCGAGCTTACGTGCGGGCCACCCATCCTGTCTCTGCTCCCACATTCTGTGTTACCAGAATTATACCTGAGACGGGAAAGAAAATGAAAGTAGTCGTTTTCGGGCAGAGTTCCCTTCTAGCACCGTCTGCTGGAGACGACGCAGCTGCCCCCTCGGCTCTGCCCAGGGCTCGCTGGCTGCGGCCGAGTCGGATGGACACGCGCGCGCCGAACCCGAACCCAGAGATGCGCGTCCGTCACCGCGACGGCGCAGCTTCCCTAAGGGATCCCTTCTCGCGCCCTCCCGCTCTCCCTCTTCCCTCCCTCTGGCTCGCTCTCCCCTTTCTTTCTATGTCGGGTGATTTGAACAAAATCCCAGAATATGGCAAGAGGCCTCTAACAAGGGGAGAGAGAATTAAGCCAAATTAATTCCAGCAAAATAAGAGGAATTAGGCTCAATTTAAGCAGGTAACAGAAAAGAACCGAGCTGGTCTTTTCCTTTTCCCAGCAATGAGCCTGCATCAGCTCTTTCTTTTTCCTTTTTCTTTGTGGCCAAAAGGAAGGGCAACATGGCCGCCTTGGTTCCGAACGGCCCTCCCTCCAGTCCGCCCCCGCCGCACCCCCACCCCGGCCCCTGTTCCCTGGCCTGGGATTATGGGTTTGCAAGTCGCTGACCATGGTTGAATTTTATCATTATTAAGGTTCAGTGCTAACCTCCTCCCCTTATTTCCTTCCTATTTAAAGTTTCAGGGATAATAAATTCTTTTGATTTAGCAATTATTGGAGTACAGAATTAGTCAAACGCCAGCTTTGAGAACAAAGTAGACCGGGGACTGGGTGGGCTTGGCGGAGATGCCGACAGTATCCACAGGCTTCTGCTGAAAGATCTCGGGGAAATGGGCTTTGTTAAGTCTGAAATTGGATGGGTTTTAATTTAAGAGCATAGCTCCAACCCTCACCTCTCTCTGTGAGCAGAAGAATAGCTATGTTTGTGGGTGACATATTCCCCAAGTAAATTGTGCTAAACCACCACGCCGAAATCCATTCTATTGACTTGTGTGGGGCTGTGCTTTTCCAAGAACAACATTGAGTTGGCTAGTAATAAAAATAAATAAGAATTATATATCATTTCATCATTTTTTGTATTACACTTGCAAAATGCATAAGGATATAACACAACGTGTTGCAATATAGTTTTAGAAAACACAATGATAAAATTAATCCTTGATACAGAATAATGTATGTGGGTGGCTTGGAACAGAACAGCAGTGGGTGCTTTGAAGACGCCCAAGCCAGGTGCTGAACTGAGGGCCGTGCTCTTTTTCTGGTAGGGGTGGGGAGGACAGAACAGCCCTGTGGTGCCACCTGACCAGGACGTGGGGCCCCTCCCAGGGCCAGCACAGGACAGCTGGCCCCGCGCAGGAGACATGTGGGGCGGCTGCTGCCCTCCCCAGGCAGACTGGAGCACCGCCTGGACCCTTCCCACCCACAGATACTCCTGGAGGCATCTCTCCTGCCTGGAGGCCGAGCCCTCTCGAGCTAGACCCTGTTGAGGGAAGAGATGGCCAGTGTCTCTGCCCACTAGGCACTGGGGGCGGGGGTGGGGGGAGGACAGGGCTGAGCCACCCAGGACAAGCGTATGTGTGTTTGAGGTAGGGTCACTGTTTACGTTGCAGCCTTGGGCCGGAATGGCTCCCGTGAGAGGTGGACAGAGGGCGACCCAGCCTGGGCCCTCAGTTCCCCCTGAGTCTCTACAGCAGACACGCTGCTCCATGCACCTGCCAGGCTCTGGGTGCAGACCTGCTGGGGGTGGGGAGCATCCCACTGTCCCTGCGAGCTCCGAGCTGGAGGTCCCAAGGGAATCCTGGTGGGGGCAGGGGCCGGGCTGTCCGGCCGCGGCATCTTCCCGCACCCTTCCCGGCGTCTGTCTCCCCCATGTGCGGCTGTTCACACGGATGCACAGAGGCACCAGCGAAGACGCGCTTGGCGAACACACACAGAGAGGTGTGAGCACGTGGAGACGCACCCACAGGAGGCCCGTCCTGTCCCACTCCTAGGGCTCCCCTGTGTGGCACTTCCCCCTGCCCTGCCACGGCAGTGAGGACCCTAGAGTGGCCTCTCTCCCTGGACCCCACCCCAGCCCCCCACAGCTCGCCATCGCTGTCTGCCCTGGCCCTCATGCAGCCTCTCCCCGAGGGCCCCTCCTCACCTCACCTCACCTCACCTCACCTCACGGGCTCCTGTGAAACCTGCCTGGCATGACCCTTGACCTCCCACACCGCCACGCCCCCGACAGTGACTTGGGTCAAGAACCCCAGTGTCCTGACTCCTGGCTGGCCTCTGACCCTGCACTGCCTCAGAGGGCCCCTACCTGCCTCCCTAGCTAGGCTTGCTGGCAGCCTCTGAGGGTCCCCCAGAAAGATCAAACGAAGTCCCCATATCAGATACTAGGCCTTGGGAGCCGGCTGCTAGGCCCCTGCCGGTGGGGGTCGGGGGGAAGGGGCGGCAGGGAGGCCCAAGGGGAGGGGATTTGGTGGATGCGCGTGGACGGGTGTGGCCCCAGCACGACACTCAGCTCTCTGGCTGTTCAGAGGCATGGAGGGAACTGAGCGGGTACAGTCTGGAACTTGGGGACCCTGGGAGGCCCAGGGTGGGGCGGGGACGGTAGAAGACAGGGCCATTGGCTGCCTCGACCCGAGAAGGGCACAGGTAGGTCGTTGTGCTGTGGAGAGAGACCATGAAATTCCCTCCTGGTCTGTGCCAGGGGCTGTGCGAACTTCCTGCCCTGGTTCCCTTGGCCTATATCACGCCCGCCCCTCTGATTTATACGTGGAGTGCTCAGCCGTTGGCATCGATGAGCTTCGAGAATGTGACCCCCTGACCTGCGTGTTTTCCCAAGTAGCCACACCTCTCGGTGCCCAGAGCGAAGCCTTGGTCACGAGGTGGTCGGCGGACATTCGTTACCTAGGCTGTCACAGGACCCCTCCTGGAAGGCCGTATCTGTCCTTGGAGGAGTCCCCACCACCGAGGTGTGTCGGATCCCAGCCCCGCAGTGCAGCTCTTTCAGGAAGCAGTAAATCGGCTCTGAGGGTCCCTTAGGGCCAGGTGTGCCGAAGGCCGTGGCAGGCCATGGGGCTGGGGCCGAGAGGCCAAGTCCTGCACAAGTCCCCGGTGAGGACACTTTATTTAAGGCCCAGTAGCAGACGATCTGGGAACCACACTGTCACGACTCAGTGTCTCAGAATGCCATAGCAATTTTAAAAAAGTATGCGTCCACTTTTTGCCACATTTTAGATGTCCTTCCGCCTACAGAAGCCGTCAAATAAAAATTAATTTTGGTTTAAAAAAACCCATGCTGCCTATTTTTGACACTCAATGTCTGTTCATTTGCATGGGACACGTTCTTCCATAATGAATCATCATAACGCTTAAATTAAACACAGTAAAAGAATGGTTAATGCCATAACACGCTGACAATTTAACCTGGCCAATATTTTTATTGCCTTGTACAATAAACCTAACAGAGCACAACTTGCTTTTGACTGGTGGAAAATCGGTTATGAACCGCCAGGGAGCGGCCAATTTTTCAAATGCAGCCATTCAGTCATACTATAGCCACTAAGACTTTTTTTTTCCCATACACTATTGCTGTTATAATCTTTTGAGGATATTTTATCACGGCAATAACCTCCTCAAAATCCGTCTTTACTGCAGTTAATGACGGGACAGCTGGAGCTATAACTGGGGTTGGCGTGGCCCCCAGCTATTAGCTAACAAACCAGTTGTTATCCACAGGTAACTACCCATTCTTGGGGAATTTCTCGATGAAGTTCTTCCTCGGATCAAAGTTATTTTTTCCCCTTTCTGCCCCAGCCTCATGCCTCTCGGCGGGAGACGTGGGCGGTGGGAACTGGGGGCTCTCTCTCGGGGTCTGGGAGGCCAGCTGCTTGCCATGCCTTCTCTGTACCCGCGATGAGCGGGGCCGGCGTCTGCCACGTCGCTGGCTTGGGCAGGGCCCTCCTGACAAGACGTGGGGCACATGGGCGGAGGACGCTGCTGTGCCGAGCCGCAGGGACAGAGAGCAGGGCTGACCCCCGGGAGCTGCTGAGGACAGGCGGGCCAGGCAGGCCTGGGGCGGTCCCCCGGTGTCTGCAGCGGAGGCAGAAGCGGCTGAGCGCAGGTGCAGGAGAGGTCCAGTGGGCTGACAGGCACCTTGCGTTTGATAAATCTCTGCATTTAGATTTATACATCCTCGTTTCCTGTGTGTTTCACTTTTGATCACCCTCGTAAAATGTGAGCTTTTTAAACTAGTGATTTAAAGTTATGAAATGTTCATCTGTTTTACAGTGAACATATTTTTTAAGGACAAGATTAGCAAATTTGGACCCTGGCACCAACGCTCAACACGTTAAAGCAGGAGATCAGCGTCGTGATTGAGCGTTGCAGGGTGACCCGAGTGCGGTTCGCAGAGGGGCCGTCATGGAGAATCTGAACCAAGGGACGGCGCGTTTCCGAAGGGACGGTGTCCCCTGGGCGCCTGCGGGGCCCTCCTGCGGAGGGGGCCGGCTGCCTCTGCTTCTGCAGCTGGGTTTCGCTCTTCCCGGTACTCAGCGTCAGGAGAAGCGGAGGGGTGCGGAGGCAGCGGTACCTGCCGTCACCTGTTGGCAGAGGCAGTGGGGAATTCGCAGGCTTCTTTCTCAGTGTTTACAGATTCGACTCCTGAAATCACAGTGCTGATTGCAGTAACTTTACATATGCGTCTCTAATAAGCAGGGCAAAACAAAAAAATTAATGTTTTTAAAAGTGAAATAAGGTTTTTCCAGCCTGGAGAGAAGACCAATTAAAACCACTTCAAATTCTTAAATGGGTTTTAATTTGAGAGAGTGTGGGATTCTTTTAAGAATACGAGTTTTGCTAAATATTTGAAATCACTATGTATCAGGCTTGTCTAAGCCCCAAGTTCCTTGGAAATTAAATAACACATTAAAAATGAGCAGTGTTCGTTTCTGAATTATCTGGCGGGTGACTCCCTGTGGCAGGGCCCAGGTCCCGGGAACGTGGAGTGTCGCTGCACAGAAGTTGGAAGGCGACCCGAGCATCTTGCAAACTCCCAGAGTCAAACGCTGCCACCACACTGAAGCAATTCTGTGATTTTAAATCATTTTGAATTTCATAAACCCAACTCTTTAACCTTTTGTAAATGACAAAAAGTGCAACACATTCTTAACATTTCTGATCATTCCGCACGATGCTGGCCCCATAAAGCTCATCTTTTCCAAATTTAAGCACTTAAAAATGTGAAGTGCTTCAATAAATTTAAATTGGCATATGCTATGCATATCAATGGGAAATGATTCTGGCGTTAGGGGCTGGAAGTGGTGAGCGAGGGCAAGCGAACCTGAGCGTCCATTGTCACAGGATTGATTTTTAATGACTCTCTATTGATTGGGCGCCTTTTAAACCTGCCGGCGGAGCTCGGTCTTGCATATCCATCACGAGCACCTGTGGCCGACTCTTCCAGCCAGCGTCCATGACTTTGCCAGGAGGGCCTCCTGAGGAGACGCGGGTCCTCGAATCGGGCCTCCCGGGGACAAACGTCAGGTAGGGCAGCGCGTTGTGCAAGACACTCGTGGCTGAATCCAGGGCCCTGTCCTCCCTCTCGTCTGTCACTTCCTTTCCCTCGTCCTCCTCACCCTCCCGCCACCTCTCCCGCCACCTCTGCTTTTCCGCTGGGAGTCTCCAGGTCCCTGGGGACAGGATGCTCCGTGAGCGGCACTCGTGAGCCCGTTTCCGTGGTCAGCGGATTCGCGGTGCCGGTGGGCCTCGCCTGGCCACAGAACCTGCCTGAATCGGGAGTGGGTCGGAGATGAGTACAAGTCCTGTTCGGGCAGGGGGCACCGGGCTGTCCTCGGATGCTTCTGGCTCTCTCTGTGCGGGCCGCCCTGGGTTACAGTCACTCGCGCCCTTGAAATTAGATGTGCCATGTGATCCGCCTTGCCCGGTAACTGTGAGAGGAAGTCACGTGTGTCACCGTAGGGCGTGGGTGCTCCTGCAGCCTGGGACCCAGAATGAGAATGTGTGGGAGCAGAGCGGCCCCCAATGAGCCCTATAGACTGGAGGCTTCAACAACACACGTCTATCCCCACCGTTCTAGAGGCCCGGGAGCCCGGGGTCGGGGTGCTGCGTGGATGCCGGAGCCCGGGAGCCTGGGGTTGGGGTGCCGTGTGGCTGCCGGAGGCGGGAGTTCGGGATCATGGTGCCACATGGCTGAGAGCCTGCTTCTTAGTTTCCTTACATGGCGGAGAAAAGGAGCCCAGGCCCCTCACAGCCTCATGAGGGCGCCAGCCTTGCAACGGCTCCACCCCCACGACCTCATCCAAAGCTCACGACCTCCCAAGACCATCGCAGTGGGGATTAAGGCTTGAACTCATGAATTTTGGGAGAGGACAGTCAGCCCGTAACAGCCAGCCAACCCTTGGTGGACTTTGAAAGAGAAGTAAACATTGGCTATTAAGAAGCATAAATATTTGGGGATTGTTTATTGACAGCGCAACCCGGGCAATCCTGCACGATTTGCAAATCAGCCTGAGAAACGAGGTCCTACCAGATGCAATACAGCTCTGTCCCTGCAGTGGGGCGAGCAGTGGGGAGCAGCTCCCCAAGACATGGTGGGGGGTACAGTGAGCTCTTATGATGCTGTGAGACACTGGGCAAAACTTGGCTGAAGTAACTTAGGAGGCAGGAAATAAACCCGGGCTCCTGGGGAGAGTCGGGGGCAGGATGTTCACAGGTGCCGTAGTTACTGCTGGCCGCATCTGACGAGGTGATATAGGAGGAAAGGGAATTCTGGGAGCCCTGTCTGGTTTGCGGGCGGGACTGCAAGGGGCTTTAGGGACGGGCAGAGCCGGAGGATGCCACCGCTTGTCAGCCTGACTGTCAAAGCTGAAACTGAAGAACACTTTCCCTAGCGAAAGCTGATGCATCCCAGCTTCAAAGAAGGGTAAAATTAAGAGAGCAGTGGCCACAGCCGTCAGCCAGCGAAAACTCGGAGGGCGGGCGCCCCTTTTCCGTACTGAGTATTTCTGGTTGGACAAAAGTTTTGAAGGAAAGAAAATGCAGATGACCCCTCTCCCCAAGCTTGCCTGGGTCAAGTGTATGTTATGAAACTTGAGGACAGATACGGAGAGCAGCACGAAGTATCCCTCCCCGCTCTGTTTACAGAAGAGATGCACAGTCCATGAGTTCCTGTCTCCTGAACCCAGCAGAGAGCTCAAGCTTCAGGGAGACCGACTAAGCCAGAATCTGGAGAGAGACCGGAGCCATGAGGGAGAGGAGGGGTGCGACATTTGCTTGCTTAGGGCAGAAGCCGCCAGAAGCTGGCCAGAGGAATTCAGTGAGGCTGGTAGACAACCGGCGGGGGCTGAGTGGAGGCCGACAGGGCCAAGTCCGCCCGGGCTGCAGACGTGGGAGCACAAATCCCAGCAGACACGCGCAGAAGATGCGCGAAGAATCTGAGAAAGCTGCTTTTCTGCAGGCCCGGGGGCGGGGGGACAGCCACCGTGAGGGGAGCAACGCTCCAGCCACTGTCCGCCATCTCTCCTTTGGAACAGAAGTCTTCGTTCGAAGGAGGGAGGGCATCGCCAGCCGCGGCCTTTCAGGCCGGTGGCGAAATCCGTCGCAGCTGCTACGAACATGGGGCTGAAGCTATTTCTTCGCACGGTGGTTTTTTCCCCCGTCTGACGTATTCGCAGAAGTGGCGCTGCTAAGCCGTAGGGCGGTCCTGTTTGCGTTCTTGAGGCATCTCCGAGCTGTTTGCCCTGCCGGCTGCGCCAACACTCGCTCCTCCCTGGCGTTTTGGGCGTAGACCTGCCGGCGAGCGTGAGGCTGAAGCTCTCAGAGCTTCCGACTGGCTCCCTGATGCCAAGTACCTTTTCAGGTGCTTGCTGGCCGTTTGGATGTCTTTGGAGAAACTCCTATTCATATTCTTTGCCCACTTTTAAATGGGGTTCTTCTTTTTATTATTGTATTGTAAGGGTTCTTTACGTATTCTTGATACAGATGCCTTAGTAGAAATATGATTTGCAAATATTTTTTTCCTTTTCTGGGTTCCCTTTTCACCCTATTGATAAAAGCCTTTGAAGCACAAAAGGTTTTAGTTTTTCTGAAGTCCGGTTAATTTTCTCTTTTGTTGCTTATGCTTTTGGTGTCATATCTAAGAGCCCATCACCAAATTCAAGGTCACGAAGATCTACCCCTATGTTTCCTCATGAATTTTCTCTCTTACGTTTAGGCCTTTGGTTTATTTCCAGTTAATTTTAGTGCTTCGTGCGAGGTGAGGGTTCAGTTTTATCCTTTCGCATGCACATATCCAGTTGTCGGAAAAGCTGTTCTTTCCAGACTGTTCTAGAATGTTCTTGGCACTGATGTCAAAAATCGGTTGGCTAGACAGTGGGCTTGATTCTAGACTCTCAGCTCTGTCCCGCTGATCTACAGTCTCAGTCTGCCCTGGAGTCGGCACCACAGTGTCTCCATTACGCTGCTCCGTAGCGAATTCTGAAATTGCCAAGTGTGAGTCCTCCAACTTTGTTCTTCTTCATGCTTTTTGACAGTCTGGGTCCCCTGCTATTTCATGTGATTTTTAGAACCAGCTAGTCAATTTCTCCAAAGAACCCAGATGAGATTCTAATAAGGACTGTGCTGAATCTATAGATCAATCTGGGGAGCATCACCATCTTAACAATAGTCTTTCAGTCCATCAAAATGGAACATTTTCCCGTTTATCTGCATCTTCTTTAATTCCTTTCAACAATACTTTGTAGTTGTCAGAGTATATACATTTTGCAATTCTTTTGTTATTGCTAAGCGTTTTATTCTTTTGACGCTACTATAAAATAGAATTGTTTACTTAATTTGTCTTCACCATTGTTCATTGCAAATGTTTAGGAATGCAGTTAATTTTTGTACAATGGTCTTTATCCTGCAACTTTACTGAACATACTTCTTGGCTCTAATGGTATTTTAGTGGTTTACTTAGTATTGCCCAGATACGAGACCATGTCATCTGTGACTAGAGGTGGTTTTACTCCTCCTTTCTGAATGCGGATGCCTTTTATTTCTTTTTCTTGACTAATTGCCTTGGATAAAACCTCTAATGCAAGGTTGAACAGAAATGTTGAGAGTGGATATTCATGTTTTGCTCCTGATTCTAGGCAGAAAGTGTTGATCTTTTGTACTTGAGTGTGACGTTAGTTGTGGACTTTTTGTAGATGTCCTTTATCAGGCTGAGGAAGTTCTCTCCTATGTCTAGTTTGTTGAGTGTTTTTATCATACAAGGGTGCTGGATTTTGTCAAATGCTTTTTGTGTATCAATTGAGATGATTATGTGGTTTTCTCTTTTTATTCTAGTGCAGTGGGTACTCCAGTAGTTGGGGTTTGGATGTTAAACCAACTGTGCATTCCAAGGATAGATCCCACTTGGTCGTAGTGTATAATTCTTTTCATACGTTGCTGGATTTGGTTTGCTGGTATTTTTGTTGAGTATTTTTGCATCCGTAATCGTAAGAGATCAGTAGTTTTATTTGTTAGGTCTTTGGTTTTGATATCAGGACAAAGCTGACTTTATCAAATGAGTTTGGGAGAATTCTTTCCTATTGTGTCTTTGGGAAGTGTCTGTGATGAGCTCTACCAAGTGAAATGTCTGGTAGAATTCAGCAGTGAAGCCATCTGGGTATGTGGTTTTCTTTGTGAGTACTTTTAGACGACCCATTCAATCGTGACTTGCTGTAAGTCTATCCAGATTATCTGTTTATTCTTTGGTCAATTTTTGTAGATTATGTCTTTGTAGGAATTGTCCATTTTATCAGAATTGTCTGATTTATTGACATGCAGCTGTTCATATCATTCCTTTATTTCTGTAAGGTCAATCGTGGTGTTCCTTTTTTTCATTTCTGAGTCTAATAATTTGAGTCTTCTCCCTTTTTAAATGATCAGTATAGCCAAAGGTTTGTTATTTCTGTTGCTCTTTTCAAAGAATGAATTTTTGGTTTCAGTGATTTTTCTCTATTGTTTTTCTATTCTCTATAATTTCCACTCTATTTTTTTTTTTTTATTGTTTCCTTCCGTCCTTTAGGTTTAGTTTTCCAGGGTCCTGAGGTAGAAGATTAGGTTATTGAGATGAGATCTTTCTGCTTTTTTAAGATAGGAATTTGCGACTATAAATTTTCCTCTAAGCACTGTTGTAGCTGTGTCCCGTAAGTTTCGGTATGTTGTCACTTCCTTTCCCTTCATCTCAAAACACTTTATAATTGACATGTCGATTTCTTCTTTGACTCACAGGTTACATAAGAATGTGTCATTGAATTTTCACATATTTGTGAGTTTCCCAGATTTCCTTTTGTTAATTGATTTATAATTTTATGCCACTATGTCTTACTCGGTCCTTTCTTCTAAGAGGCACAAATAAGTGAATTTATCAAAGTTGCAGGATACAAGGTCAATATGCGAAAAGCAGCCATATTTCTATTTACTCAAAATGTAGAATTGGAATTTGAGATTTGCAAAATAGTACCATAGTACAAAAAAAAATGAAATCCTTAGGTATAAATCTATTAAAATCTGTATAGGAGCTGTATGCCGAAAATTATAAAGCACCGATGAAGGAAATTAACAAAAACCTAAATAAATGAAATAAATGGGTTGGAAGATTCAATATCGTTAAGTTGTTCATTCTCCCCAAATCGATCTAAAGATTGACCGCGACCCTATTCAAAATTTCAGCAGGTTTTTTTTTTGTATATATCAACATGCTTCCAAATTGTATGTGGAAAGACAAAGGAATTAGAGCCAAAATAATGTGGAAAAGAGGAACAAAGTTGGAAGACTCGCACTACCCATTTACTGTACTTTTTACTGTGAAGCTACAGTAATCAGAACAACAAGTTATGGGTAAAATAGGAGTCACATAGACCAAGAGTGACAGCAGAGTCCAGAAGTAGATGTGCACAAATGGCTTTGACGAAGTCACAAAGGAAATTCAGTGGCGAAAGGGTAGTCTTTTCAAGAAATTGTGCTCAGACAGTTGGATATGCAAAGAAGTGGACCTTGACCCAGATCATATATCCTATACAAAATCAAAATGAATTATAGACCTGAACGTAAAGTGTGCGACTGTAAAAGCTATAAGAAACATGGGAATATCTTTGTGACCTCGAATTAGGCAGAATTTTTAGATATGTCACTGAAAGCAGGACCCAGTCGATAAAAAAAAAGAGAGACAAATTGGACTTTATCAAATTTATCAAAATTAAAAACCGTTGCTCTGGAAAAGACACCGTTAAGAGAACAGAAAAACAAAACACAGGCTGGGAGAAAATATCTGCAGGTGACACATTTGTGACCAGGGACTTGTGTTCGGCAAAATAACTCACTTTTAAAATTGAACTGTAAGATAGCAAATGATCCAGTTTTTAAAATGAGCAAGAGATCTCAATAGATCCTTCCTCAGGGAAGACGTATAGATAGGAAACGAGCGCGTGGGAAGATTCCCACCATCCGCAGTCATTAGGGAAACGCCAGTCTGAATTACGAGGCGGGATCGGCACACTCGTCCTAGGATGGCTGAATGGAAAGCCTGGCTGGACCGGCGTCCGTGGCTACAGAACACCTGGGACGCTAATGCGTTGCTCACGGGGCTGCCCGATGTTACAGCATCCTGGAAAACAGTCTAGCAGCTTCGTAGGAAGTTTCCTATACCCAGGAACCCCGCTCCTGGGTAAACGACAACTTATGTTCACATCGAAACCTTTGCGCAAATGTCCATAGCAGCTCGATCTATGAGAGCCCACACTGGAAACTGGCGTCGACATAGGCAGTGGGACTTGGTGGGCGGGAACGCGACTCAGCAGCAAGGCGTAAACCGTCTAAGCTAAGGACGTGCGTGGGTGACTCTTAAGTGCCCTTTGCCGAGTGACAGAAGCCAGAATCCACAGGTTTCACAGTGTACGATGCCATCCATGAGATGTTTTGGAAAAGGCAAAACAGGAGGGGTGGGGCCAGGAACAGATCTTGGAGGAAGGGACGGACTGACTGCGCAGAGTCTGTGCGAGAGGAGACGAAACGTCATGACCGTGGGCTGGATGTTCGATTAGTTATTTGTTAGAATTCATGGAGCCGTCCATCGCTGAGTGTACGTTAAAACAAAAACAGTAATAAGATATGGGAGGAATAAAAAAAAATGGGATACAAACTATGACAGATGAACCTAACTGTATTACAAATGATGACACAAGCACACTGAAGGGAACAGGAAAGGAAAAACTAACCGAAGTTACTTTGTAAAATATTGAATATTTTGTTGGGTAATGTAAGGATGAGGACAAAAAGATCTGTACACAGTGCTGTACTCCAGGTAGCAACATTGTTTCTCGTGGGTTAACGATTCTGAAACGATGTGCATAGATGAGCTGAATAAATAACTACGTGGTAGATAATATCGGCTAAGTTGCTTACGTTAGAAAAAGACATCGCAAGTAAGAAAAGCAGAAAGGCTGAGAGGGGACCAGAGGACACGTGCGGACACACAGATAGACACAGACGTAGACAGAAATGCGTGCGCGTGCGGGGGCAGACGTCACACAGCTCCAGTGTCTGGGTTCTGAGATGAAGCCCAACAGCGGTGGGCACACACAGTCCCCCGATCTTGGCTTCTAAGCACCACTCTTCGTGGAAAGAAGGGGCCAAGCTGGACGGGTTCCCTATGGCCAAGCTGGAGCAGTTTGAGCAACGAAATAAATAGCCACAGTATTGAGTCGTAACCCAATAAAATACATATCTATGAGTCCGTGTCGATGTAAAGAAACAATCGCATAAGCAAACACATGGGGGAGGAGGCACATCTCTTCCTCACGGAGGAGTCCCAGGTCTTCTCTAGATGCGGTAGGAGCGAGGAAAACCGAAGGTCACGTCATGATGACACAGCAGTCGTTGTAGGCAAGATCCACTGATGGATGCTACAGTTATGTGCGGGAAGTTTGAGCAGATACGGAATATCTGCATGGCCTCGACTTGCTCGTGCAGAAACCTGGGCAGCACCAGCTGCACAGTGATGAAGAGTCACATCACCAGAAGACAAGACATCTTGCAGCCGTGGACGCGGTGCACGGAGACAGCCGTGCGGTCCCTGTGGCCTCCTGCCCAGATGCACGAGCTAAACCTGAGCAGGAGCAGCGGCGTACACACCCAGACTGAGGAACGGTCTAATGTGATCGAGCAGCACTCTTCCGTGTCAAGATCACACCAGGCAAGGGAGGACGGGGAAGTGTCCAGGTTGGGGGAGACTGAGGCATTGCATTTAGTGACTAAATGCAGTGCACGGCCCTGGCTTTCTCGGGTTCGGTCATGTTACTGGCCATACCCGATGTCGGCGTTAGGGAGGACGGGGGAACGGGACACGGGAACTGTCTGTGTTATTTTTGCAACAAGATGATTTCAAAATTAAAAATACAGCCAACAATAAGCAGAGAGGGCAGGAGGACGAGAACGGAGACATGCGGTTGCTTGGGGACTTTATCTCGGAACCGTGCGCATCGTTATTGGCACGTGGCGTTCACTAGAAGCATGGAGATAAGCAGCTACGTTTGCCGGAGTGATATTACCCAAAGAATTGTCAGCCTGGGCTTTTAACAGGGGCCCCGACTGAGACTTACAGTCACCCGTGGGCCCCCATGGTCTGTGGAAGGAAGTGTTTGGACAATCAGTTCAGGCCTAAGGAGGCCAAACTCAACAGACACTTCAGCCAAGGCCAAAGAAAAAGCTTCCAGACGCCACAGCCAGGGCCTGGGAGGGCCTGCCCTGGAGCCGGATCAGAGCCTCATCATCTGGGGACAACTTCTTCCTCACCGTAGACCCCCAGCCCGTGCCCCACAGGTCCGGCACGAAAGAGTAACCAGCGGTGCACTGAAGAGGTTTGGCTGAACCGGTCATCGCCAAGGTCAAGACCGACAGCTTCCCAGCATGCCTCACTCAGCCACTCGCTGGTCATAGCCGTTTACAGCCCAGCGGGAATGTTCATGAAATTCCAAGACGTTCCAGAACGGAAACGCTTAACGCCGGCACCACCGGCACAGCAGTGAGTGCCCGTGCGGCCCTCCATCGGCGGCGTAGCAGGGAGCCATCCGTCCGTTATCGTCCCCCGCTGCCCCCGCTGATCGCTCGCTGCATCGGGTCGGGCGCGGCCCCGGCTGTGGCGTCGCAGTGTGGCCCTGAAGGAGTTAGATGAAATAGAGAACAGTGTCAATATCGTGTCAGCCACCGATGAGAAACTGCACACCGGGATCGGCGTAATTCACTTGTTGGTTTATGGACACCGAGTCCTCCGGGGACCGTCACAAATCCAGTTGATGTTCCTGAGTGTGAGATTTAGCATTTGGATCTTTGATTTAGCTGAGTGATGGACGGACGCCCGTGCAGCGGACCGCTCCCCCAGGCGGTCCCTCTGCGCCGGCGTCCACGGAGCAGCCCAGTCCGGTGCCGGCAGTACCTTGAGCTTGGGGTGGGCAGGCACCAGCCTGGGGGGCTATGTTTTGAGAAGGGTGCAGCTCCTGGTTCCCACTCCCGCAGCCCTGAGGGTGTGAGGTGGGAGTGGGTGACCCAGGGGTCCCTGGAGACGGGGGCACGCAGGGCTCTCAGACTGCAGCTGGGGTCCTGGGGGGGCCCCAGGATCCACAGCCGCTCCCTGCTCTCCAGCTAGCTCAGCAGTGGACAGAAAGGGCTGGCGACGTGTGTCTGATCACTTAGCCCAGGCGGGAGACATAACTCTGTGGGTAATGGCTTGATGGATGGCGGTTCTCAGTTTCCTCCTCCACGATTTCTGCGTGTCCCTCACATGGCTGCCTCGGTCCAGCTCTGAGTCTCTCTTTGATTTCTCATCATTTGCACCAGAAGTGGAGGAAGGAGGGACGGCGGGGGCTGCACCGCCTCAGTGTCCCCAGGGAGCGTGCGTGTGTGTGTGTGTGTGTGCGCGCGTGTGTGCATGTGCGCGTGTGCGCACACGTGTGTGCGCGCGTGTGTGTGTGTGCGTGTGTGCGCGCGTGTGTGCCGCCGGTGGGGGGGTTTCTGTGCACACCGCCGGGGCCGGGATAAGAGTGGCGTGTCCACGTGAGTGTGCTTCAGGTGGCGCTGGCGTTAAGTGATGATGTTTTAGCCGGGCTTGGTGACCGTCGCCCCGGGGGAGAAACCCCTTCCAGGGTTTGATCTCCCAGGGATGGGTGAGGAAGGTTCGCGTCCCACCCCATGTCACACAGGGGACGCTGAGGCTCAGGGCGCTGTAGGGCGCCGAGGCCACGCAGCTCTGAAGCTGGGCTTCAGAATGGCGTCTGCAGACCCTGCGGGCAGTGCCCGCAGCCACCGTGCCAGCCTACGTCTTTTCGTGGTGGCCAGTGACACCATCTTCTCATTGCTCGTTGGGGACACTTTCAGATTGGTGAAAGGGGCAGCACCATCCACGGGCTCAGACACGTCACCTGCCTCCTGAGGACCTGATTTACAGGCAGAAGAGCTGTGGTCACACGCTACAGAGGCCCCTGTAGGAGGGCTGCTGGCTCCCAAAGCGTGTGCTGCCTCAGGGGCACAGAGCCTGGGGGATGGCGTGAGGACGTCGGGGTGAGCTCCAGCTGGAGGGCCCGGGAGCAAAGCCTCGCCAGATGCCACATGAGCCGCTTGCTCAGGTGCTCGTTCTAGTCAGAGGAGACCTGGTCGTGAGAAGCAGGCGTCTGCGCAGGCAGCCCAGATGTCCGGCAGGGAGAAGACGGAACCGGAGAAATGACGCAGAAGGCAGCGCAGAAGGGTGACGAGCCGGGGACGGCGGCGAGGGGCCTGGAGGGCAGAGCACAGGGCCACCGCTCGTGCCCGTGCCGGGGACTCGCTCTCTCTGGAGGCCCGGGCTGGAGAGGAGGGGACAGGGAATTTCTGGAGAGAGAATGGATGAGAATCTTCCAGCATCGATAAAAGACATGAATCCTCAGAGTCCAGAGTCATAGAGTCCCAAGCGGGATTAAAAAATAAGTCTACAGCCGAATACATCACAGCCAAAAAGATAAAAATGAGAGAGAGAGAGGGAGAGAGAGAGAGAGAGAGAGAGATAGAGATATGACTAGTTCGGGTGAAGTGTATTACTGAAGAAACGGGGCTCCTTATGGGTTTGGGGCACCAGTGGACAGCCGTTGTGACCATGTGGCCCACGGCTGCTTCCTGCGCTGTCCTGGACTTGAGGACTTGCATGGCTCAGGAGCCAACACCTAGAGGGACAGGTGTACGGAAGCCCAGCAGGAAGGTCCCTGCAGGGAGGAGGTGTGGGGAGGAGCAGGCCCCAGCCACGTGGCCCTGGGCTCACTGGCACTCATCTGCTGGGGAGGGAGCTATGAAGGGGTCCTGGCAGGAAGCCCCCCCTTTCTGTCAAACACCCATGAGGGGGATGGCCGGGTAGAGCCCTGCACACAGTGCTCCCCCACTGAGAGAGTCTGCTGAGCACAGGATTGGTTGGCGCCCCACTTATCCTCACCCAGGCTGGGAGGAGGGGTTCTCAGCCCCGACGTGCACAGGCCACCACCTTGCCAGCGAGGGTCACAGAGCCCCCAGAATACGAGCCCAGGCAGTCCTGTGCCCAGCGGTCC
Organism: Pteropus medius; assembly: GCF_902729225.1. Taxonomy (NCBI): domain Eukaryota; kingdom Metazoa; phylum Chordata; class Mammalia; order Chiroptera; family Pteropodidae; genus Pteropus; species Pteropus medius. Next base: position 684,140 of record NW_024349224.1, on the reverse strand, counting down.
CCAACCTTTGTGGCACCAGGGACCAGTGCTCCTATGAACATCTAACGCCTGATGACCTGAGGTGGGGCTGAGGCGGTGATGTTCTCGCTGGCGAGCGGCTGCAGATACAGATGGAGCTTGGCTAGCTGGCCCGCTGCTCACCTCCTGCTGTGCGGCCCGGCTCCTAACAGGCTACGAACCAGTACCGGTCTGCAGCCCAGGGATTGGGGACCCCTAATGAGAGGACATAGAGCGCAGTAAAAGTGGGGGACAGAGCAAGTGCGTGGAAGCTGCATTTTGGGAAAGTAGATGGGCACAGAAGCCAGCCTCGCGATGCACACGGAGCACCGACCGTGCGTGTGGCCTGCCTTACACCCCTGGCAGCTCCAGGCCGGCTTGTCTGCGGCTCAGCCATGGGGAGAGTGTCACCCAGGACGGGAGGGGCGCTAAGGTAGCCCTGTGTCCAGGCACATTTGTCTTCTGCTGGCCCTGGAGCCGGCGACGCTCAGATGTAGTGACTTCCTCGGGCTCCAGTTTTAGAGGCTTGGCTTGAAACTGTTCCATTTGGGAGGGTTTCTCTGCAGCATTTGGTATGGAATTATTACCAAATGCTAGAGAGGAACCCTGCCAAATGCTGTATATCAGCTCAGACCCAAACTCCTAAACAATGAAATATTTATAATAAAAACAGACCCCGGAGAGGGGCGCCGACTGGGGCGCCCAGATGGTGAGGGGCTCCTGGCGGAGGCGGCCGCGTTGGTCTTGCCCGCGGATGCAGGTGCAGGCAGGTACCGGGGAGGGCGGGTGCGGCCGTGTGCGCCTCGGAGATGGAGCAGCCGGAGGTGCTGCCGGCCATCGGCTGCAGGAAATGGCCCGGGCTGCCCAGGAGGCTTCGTCCTGGCTGCTCCCAGCGCCCGCAGCGCGGGCACCTGCGGTCACGGCGGAACCTCGCCCATCTGGAACCCACAGGGAATGAGATCGAGACAGCTGAGTTCTCCAGAAAGAGCCATAAATTATTTTCCTGTAGCATTTCAGATGGAGCTGTTTCTGAGATGCGGCCCACACCCGCTTCCTTCCTTTCACGGAGAACGTGGGAGACCGCGGGAGACCGCTGACCTGCCCGTCGGGGCTCCGGGCTGCGCCCTGAACCTCGGACCCTCCTGAGCGGCGTGGGGCGTCCGCCTCCGCTGACGGCCTCGGCGAGGCGCTGTCCGCAGTTCGGCGGCCCACTCGCAGGGGTGCCGGGGTTCTTCCCGCCTCCGCTCTTGTCCCTGCGGCCCCCTCTCCCCTGAAGGGCTGTCGGGACTGACCAGTGAGACCGGACCCCGGGCTCATGAGAGTCGGGTGTGGAGTAAGCGGCGTCCGCTTTGACTGTGCATCTGCCAGGCCCGAGTTAAGGGTGGAAGCTGGGGGCTCTCGTCACCGGTTAGGCCACTCGAAGTCATCCTTGTGTTTCTTCTTGGTTCACGACTGTGTCTCAGCAAGGCAGGTGGCTCTGGGAAAGTAACTGCTCTCCGTCACAGACGCTCAGGAAACCGCCGAGCACCGGACCCCCGCTCTCTCAGTCCCTGTGGATGCCGTCTGTCAACCTCGTCAAGAGTGTCGCGCTTCTTATGACCTTTGTCTTGTCACAGCAGAGCATGTGGCTGTTATGTCCCTGTGTGGAGCGCTAGGACACTGTTAGGTCCCAGAAGCCTGGACGCACGGGGAGCCAGAGTGGGTCTGATTCCGGAAAGGGGCGCCGTCCGGGGCAGGCTGGAGAGCATCACGCCCAGGCTGTGTCCGGAGGTGTGAGCAGGACGAGGGACCCACGGAGGAGGGGAAGGCCCAGGGCCTAGAGACTCAGGAAGCCCTTATACGTCCTGTGCCATCCGCAGTGGGCACAGGGCTGCCGGTGACAAGGGCTGAAGGTAGAGAGAGTGGGGGAGGGGCAGGCCACAGCCGGTGGGTGCAGCTGGAAGGGCCGAGATGGCCATACCCTGGCCTGCTGGGTACGGCCCAAGCTCTCCTTCCTCCAGCCCTAGGGTGTCCCGCGTTGCTACCTCCCACTGTGAAGTGACCTCCACGCCAGAGGGCAGGGAGTCCTTAGAAGCGGCCCCTCCGGCCACAGTGGGGTGGAGGGAGGGGAAAGCGATTTGGAAGCCGGCAGGGAGCCTGGTGCGGATGAGGCTGTAGCAGGCCCGGAAAGCTCCCCGGTGACCCGGCGCCCCGGTGACCCGGCGCCCCTGCGCACGGGCACACATGCGCCCTGCAGGTCAGCCGGCGTCCCGTCCGCGATCCTGCAGGCTCCGCAGCATTTCCGAGGCTCTCACCTCCTCTCTGCCACAGGGAGTCCCCGCCTCTTCTTCCCTCCGCCTTGGCACCGAGCTGGGGACCTGCCGCCACCAGGCCCTGTAGAGCAGTGCCCAGTGCCCGAGGCTGGAAAACTCGCCTGGAGCAACGTGGGGCTCTGGTCTCTCCTGTGCGCCTTCCCAGAGCGTCGGGGTCTACCTCCGTAAAGGGGGTGCGGGGGCTGGGTGGTGAGGAGGCCCTGACCAGTGAGGGGCGCGTGGCTGAGGTCCCGCTGCCCTGGGAGGGTTAGACGCCTGCCACAGAGCAAGCCGTCCTCCCTCTGAGGACAGGCCGTCCGCGCCCGTGGCCTGTGCCCTGCTTGGCTAGTGGGCCGCAGGGGCTCAGAATGCAGAGTGGACAGACCTGGCCCCGCCCCGGGGGCTCGGTGGGTGGCAGTCACAGCCTTGCCCAAACACACCTGGTGCAGGTGTCTCCCCCACGACCTGCTGTCTCAGCTGACCTCACATCCGAACTACGGGGGTTTTGTTCATTTAAAAAATTTGTCGCTGTGCCTGTTATATGAGACGTCAGAAACACTGGGCTCCATCAGGAAGGGAAGCTGGCTCGTCCTCATCCCACCATCCAGAGTTGCCGTCAACAGTGGGGTGAATCCTGGTGCCTTTGTTCCTGGCACAATATGTATGTGACCGATAAGGGTGCATGACAGACGCAGAGCCAAGAGGCTGCAGCGACGATACTTATGGTTAGTGCAGGGCGCACGTCCCTGTTCACGCGCGCGTGTGTGTGTGAAACACGGCTTGTCTTGTAGTTTTGGACCTGCGTTTTTGCTTTTCCTGCACGCTGTCATGTTAATCATATAGTTTTGATGAGTGTACAGATTCCGGAATGATAAAACGCTCCTCCACTTAACACTGGGGACCTTTGGCCTTCAGGCCCCGCGGGACCCTCCTGCCAACCCCCTTGCCCCTCCCGCACGCTCAGGTCCAGAGCCCAAGCTTCTCACCACAGCGCTCTGTGTGCAGCGCCCCCTTCCCCAGCCGCCACGGCGGCCTCCTGGCAGCAGGGACCACACGCACCGTGTCGCTTTGTCTTTAAATTCCTGAACTGTGACTTGTTTCAAGTCTCACGGGGCGAGATTGATCCTTAAGAGATAACCTTCAAAGCACGATTAGCTTCCAGGATGCTAGCTCTGACGTGTCGTATGTCTAAAGAAACACCACGTTCTGGAAGGTGGCAGGAAGGCGGCCACAGCACCCATCTGGCGATCGGGGTGGCCTTTCGTAGGTGGCCTGGTGCGCGGCTCCGTGGCCGCCTTGTGCTGCAGTGACCGCAAGTCCTGTGGGCACAGCGGGAAGTTGGTTCCTGTCCCCAAGCCTGTGGCTTCAAAGTGGCGGAAGTGCGCCCTCTGACCTGCTCTGGAGGCAGGTGACAGACACCCTGGGTGCCGACATGCCGGCCCTCACCCCAGAAGTTGCCTCTGCTGAACGAGCTCGGCGGTCGGGCGCTCAGCGTGGGGACGCAGTTCGCGTGCCGTGTGCCGTGGGCGTCCTTGGAAGTCGCTGCGAGACTAGAGCTTTAACGTCCCCGCCCACACTGTGGCAGTTATGTGAGGCCAAGGGCGTGCCGACTCGCCCGCCCGGCCACGTGAGCGTTTCGCCGTGTGCGTGCGTGTGCGTGTGTGTGTGCGTGTGTGCGTGTGCGAGCGTCACAGCATCCCGTTGTGCGCCTTCAACTTGCACAATGTTACACGTCCGTTTTATCTCAGTGACACCCTATGAAGTTACATCTGGTGGGGCATGGGGGCGCTGCAACTGCACAGCTCCGAGACTGGGCGCTGTGGAGCTGCGGGGGTCAGACATCGGGGTGTAGTCGGAACCGGCGGCGTCGGGGGTCGGGCATCGGGGTGTAGCCGGAACCGGCGGTTTTGGTGACTTGAGCTACGCCGGGGGTCTGCCTGCGTCCGGGAAACCGGGCCTTCTCGCCGTCGGCCTCCGGAGCCAGCTTCAGCGACGCACTCGGACGAGGCTCAGTGATTTGCGGTGCATCCGCCCACGGCCCGTCGCGCATCCCACAGATGTCAGAGGAAGTGGCAGAGGGCAGGGCTGCGGCTGCAGAATCAAGTTCTCGTTTTCAGATGCGTGACCTGCAGATGCCAGGAGCACGAGAGACAGCAGCACCCTGGGTGCGTGAGTTCCCGGGGCGGCCCGTCCAGGGACGGCGTTCGTGACCAAAGCTAGGCGGAGTTTAGGGAAGATGGGGCGAAGGCACTGGCTCAGTAGTTCTGAGTGCGGCCATCGTGGGCCCACACACTCAGATGTGACGTTCTAAACGTTTGTCCAACAGGAAGCACTCGACACTGTGCATGGCCTGCTGTGCTCGTGTTAGGAGTGAATGCCACCCGCAAAAAGGACCAGTCACAGGAGGCTCGGATGGGGGAGGGGGATAGATACGTCCCTTGTCCTGTGGCAGGCGCGGGGCAGGTGTGGGGCAGGTGTGGGGGCGGTGGGGGGCTTCCCCAGCATTCTGGAAGTCCATGCCACGAAAACCCTTCCACGGCCCTGAGCCAGCAGACGAAGGTGTGGGGCGTTCAGTCTCGTTCTCATTCTCATTCAGCGCAGACGTCGGTGTAGACGCCCCCGTGCCGGTGGCGGTGGGAGCGCTCGCTGTGTCCTAGGCCCTGTGCTTAGAGGTAGATGCCTCTGCGAAGGAGCCCGGGGGTGGGGGCTCATTTTCCAGATGTGGCGGTTAAGGCACAGAGGGGGCCAGGACCTTGCCTAAGGTCAGCGGCTCTAAACTGGTGGGGATGGGATTGGAGCCCAGGTGGCCTGGCCCCAGGCCTGCCACTCCAGGGCCTTCCCCCCACCTCCCGTTTGGGGCAATAGTGAAGTCATCACCAGTGGCGCAAATAACCCTCAAGTGAGCAGGGCCGTTGTGATCTGGGCAGAGTTTCGGGGCGGGCAGCAGGCAGGAGGGCTGGACCAGGCTCCCGCAGAGACTACGTCTCTAACGCTGGCTGGATGCTGGCTGGATTCGACCCTGGATACACAGCCCATCCAAGGAACTAAAGCAAAGAGATACAGTGTTTCCTTTGAAGCCAAGATGGTCCTGTTTGTGCCCTGCTGGGGACCGAGGGACATATCTGAGGCTCCCTAGAGCTAAGAGGTGAGCCTGGGGTCAGTAGGAACCTGCTGAAAACTGCACACCACAATCAGAATTAGAAGGCCAAACTGTTTGCAACAAATGTGACTGCCCGAGGGTTAGCATCCTCCTGTGAGTCTGTAAGATAAGCCCTAAAGCCACCCCAGCCCCCACCCCGCAGAAGGGAGGGAGAGACAGAGGGGGAAGTGCATGCTGGGGGGCCTTTTTGCAAAGAAAGTTGGTGATGAGCCTCAGACCCCTCCGAACCCGTGACCCAGTGGCTTCCCCTCTATCCACTGATCCCAAGAAAGTGAGCAGGAATGCAGACAAAGGTTTAACCATGAAAACGCTCACTCCGATACTTTTAAGAGAACAAAAAATTAGAAACAATTTAGATGTTCCAAAATAAGAGATTGTTTAAATAAATTATGTTGCATCCATTTGGCGGAACATTATGTAGCCATAAAATCATGTTTTCAAAGCATATTTAATGACGTGGGAAATACCTGTGCTACGAGCTTAGAGAATAAAAGCAGGACACAAAACCGTTTACACAGAACGATTCGAAGTCTGTAAAGAAAATAGGCGTGCACGGAAAAATGCTTGCGAGGAAAAACAGAAGGCGGACGGGCGAGATTAGAGGAGATAGAATCCTCTTTGGACCTTTCTATGTTTTCTCGTTATTCTTCAGTGTGCCCAAGGGTTCCTTTCTATCAGAGAAAGTAACCATTAATTCTTAAAAGTTGCAACTAATTTATAATGATGTCAACACATTTTAGACTGCATATTCATTCATTCGTTCATTCATTCATTCAATTATCCAATAAAGGTTAAAACAGTGCCTGACACATAGTGGGAATTACTTAAGTGTCACACTCATTTCTTGGTTAGTTCCATCCGTGCTTGCTCATGCCCTGCACTATGCCAGAGGCCCGACTAAGCCTGGGAACTAGCGACGCTGCAGGCTGGACGTCTGCCTTGCGGAAACTCCCAGTCTTGGGCGCGGAGGGGCTCCCCGAGCGCAGCTCCAGGTGGCACCTCTGCGTGGGCAGCTGAAGCCCTGGGAGGCCCGCGGGTCGGGTCCCTCAGAACCAGCGGAGGGCTGGATGAGCAGGGGGGATGTAAATGGGCTCCAGTGCTCACCCACATGAACAGATTTGTCCCGTCTCTCATGTGGTTTTACACTTGCCTCTCCTTAGGTGCCAGTCCCCCAGCCTCCGTTCTGCCAGCTGCCTTTCTCGGGCACAGGCTGCAGAGCACCATAGAGGATTCTAGAACTTCAGGACTGTGGGTGCGAGTGCCCCTCTGAGCTACTCCTCCTGCTTTCCCCCTCTGCCATGTGCTTCAACCTTGTTTCCCCCGTAAAGCCTGGCACCATCAACATGCATTTGACCCTCAGCTCACTCCTCTCCCTCTTTCTGATTCCCCTGACCCATACGACTCACCTCGGCCGTTTGGTGGACTCAGGATGTAGAATGAAGTGTCTGTGGCGGTGTTAGCCTCCCAGGCCCCTCGGCTCGCTGCTCCCCCTGACCCTGTGGCTTGTGCCCCGGGCGGGCCCAGGGGAGGCTCGCTTGCGTCTCTCAGTACTGGCCGGAGTCAAGGGACTTGTTTTTGGCTTTTCCTTGGCCGTTCTCATTTGTTTCCCAGTCGCTTCTTTGCAGATGGTGATGAACCTCGGTATTTACCCAGGGGAACCCTGGAGATGAGTCTCAGTAATTCTCTCTGACGTATATGGACCAGGTCACGTTCATGAGCCAAACGTTAGCTGTAACATTTTCTGAAAAACTATATTTCCCCACTGTTTGGTCCCTTTTGTTCCTCACGGCAAACAAAATTTGCACCTCTTCCTGAGGGACAATCAGGGCTGCAGACTGGAACTTCGACAAAGCAGGGGCCACATCATGGCTGCGTGCTGCACGGTAGCCACAGTTACGCGTGGGAGGAGGATGTCACAGCCATCATCGCCTTAGAGAAGTAGGCCCTGAATCCCAGCCAGTCGTCCTGCGTAACCTGAGGCTTTGTTTTAATTTGCAGTCTACAGAGCTCCCCAAATTTAGAGATTAGGGGCTATTTCATTGACTCCCCCTATGTAGGCAAACACAACATGGGCCACATTCTGGTCAGAAAATCCGCCAATGTTACGGAGTCCCATCGGCTCCTCACCAATCCGAACCCAGAAGCGACACCGGCTTCCCTTCTGGGGTCTGCCGGGGCGACCGGCTCCACGCGAGCCAAGGAGGGGACTGGAGCCGGCACCCACGGCGCTCCGCAGGGGTTCCCGGTCTCGGCCGCACTCGCGCAAAGACGCCATGAAGACGTCTAGGTTGGTCCTGCTTTAAAAGGTACACCGAGGTAGGAAATTACCGTAATAAATAAATTGCCGTTAATTTGTTATTCCAGAACATAGCCGTTCACTGTAAAAAGGCTTCTGTTATGTCCCCTTAAATAACCCGCTCTGCCAGTGCAGTAGGTCAGATTCGGTTTACAGAAGATTCACTTTACAGACATCTTTTCTGGAACGGAGCTGTTGCACAAAGCAAGGCATATCGGTAGCTTGAGGAGAATTCTGGCAAGTTCCTGGCTGCTCCTTTGCTGGGAAGAGCATCAGGAGCCCGACTGACTTTTCGCTGCCTTGTTTCTGAGCTCTCTGGTCCCTGGCCCGGGCGTTCCTTGTTTTCGCGAGGTGCTAAGTGTTTCAGGCCTCATTCTGTGGCAAGTGAAAGAAAAGGCAAAGCAAATCGAATTTGTCAGCTCACAGAAAAGGTGCAGGTTCGGAGCTGGCTTCGGGTGTGGCTGGATTTAGGGCTTAAACATCGCAAGCAGGACCACTTGAGCATTTCTGCTCTGCTGTCCCTGTGTGGCACAGTTCTCGGGCTCCTCTTGGTGACCCTGGAAGCCTTGCGGTCCCCACGGCCTCCTGGAGTGCAGGTGGGGACCGCCAGCCTCCCACAGCTCCATTGCTCCACCTACGCCCATTTAATAAAATCCAGGACTCACTCTGATTGGACCAGCCTAGGTCACATGTCTATTCCTGAACCAATCACAGTGCCCAGAGAGATATGTAATACACTGATTGGCGGGGACCTAAGGCGGGAGTCCCGCCTAGATGCCCTCTGGGAGGGGAGGGACGGCTGCGGGAGGGAGAGGTCCTCGGGCTGGGACAAACCAGGGATGCCATGCTGGCTTGTTCCTCTCCGGGAAGGCCGGGAGAGATGTGTGACCTCATGGGAGGGCAGCACTCTGGGTCTTTAAAGGGTGTGCCTGGAGGGGGTCCTGGGGGAGGTACAGGGCGGCAGACTGGCTTTTGTTCTGGGGTTTCCATGGTCAGGGACCAGGAGTTCAGGGCAGAATAGATACGTTGGTCAGATTCTTGCCAATTTCTTCTTGTCCGGGGTCACCTCTTCCACCTCTAAGGGCGCCCTGCCCTCGGGGAGGCCGGAAAGCTTCTTCTGCCTGAGGTGTGCGTGCCGCGGAGCAGGCTGCTGTGCAGTCTGTGGGGAGAGAAGGCCGACCTCAGCGGCAGAGCGGACCCTTTAGGCCGGAGAAGGGGACCTGCTTGTGGTGGCCCAGGCAGGCTTCCCGAGCACAGGGGAGCCCCTCGTCAGTGACAGCCTTCTGAGCCACCAGCCACCGAAGAGCAGAGAGGGCCTCTCCATGACAACCCAGTGGGACCCGGAAGGCAGACCGACTCCCACTGAACGCATAGATCGCATAGCTGCAGGTCTCAGCGTCCTTCTCTGCTCCAAGAAGGTGCTGCCATTTTCCCAGAAACTCACGCTCTTGGTGGTTGTCGGGTGTTACAGATCCGTGGATCTTTCCAGAGAGGGACACGGGCCTGGGGCAGGGACTGGGCCCCTCTATTCGCGAGCGTTCTGGTCTGCCTCGCCACTCCAGAGCCCTGGCACCCTCCTCGCATGCTTCCCCTGTGCTTCTCTCCTGGTCACAGGGAATGGCCGTGGCAATGGGCAGCCTTTAACCTGTCGATACTCTGGGGGAGGCAGAGTTATGAGGAACCGTCGGGGGAAAAGAAGAGCAAACTAGAAACAAAAATGAAATGAGAACTGTTGTCACAGGAAGTGTCACTCTAAAGTAGTGGTTGGGTAACATTTTATGAATTTTATGAATTATTTCTAGAATAATGAAAGAGATTAGAACCTGTCTATTAGTGTGAGAAGTATTAATTTCAAAGGAGGTGCTCAGAGAGGCCAGTTGCTTATGACAAGGTGCTGATTTGGCTCTCACATTTACCCACAGCCACCATCACCTAAGCTACCCGCCCAGCCCAGCCTCCCAATGACTTCCATCAGTTTCAAGAAATCCCAAGGCTGGTGCCACCCTGAGGAAGACGGTGCAGGGGCGGAGGGCCCTCATCAGAGTTCCCGGACTGAGAAGAGGCTGTCCGTCCGCAGGGCCAAGAGGACTGGTGAGCGCGGTGGGCTCGGAGGAGCCGCGGGGTTCCAGGGTCGGCCAGGCTGGGAGGGGCGGCGAGGAACACCGCAGAGTATGACCAAGGGGAGAGGGTGGGGAGGCCAAGAAATCCTGGGAAGAGGATCAGGGTGCCACAAATTGTGGCGGTGCCCCCAAGTGGGGTGGGGAGAATCTACGGGGGAACTTTCGTGCTTTACTGGGGTGCAGGTAGGTGTCAAGTTTTGGTCTCAGGAGGACACTAGGCCTCTGTGCCCCCACCCCCCACCTTGACGCCCACTGCCCTGGTGGTGTTCAGGGAGGTCTTCCGGAACGCAGAGTGCTCGGGTGCTGACAGGGGGCGCCGGCGAGCTCCTACCCAAACCTTCCGTGGCGTGGCCTCCATGTGCTGGACAGTCGGTGCCTGGCTCCCTGTGCCCCACAGGGCTACACAGAACATCCATGGCCTCTTGGCCTCTGTGCAGCTCTGCGCACAAACTGAGGTCCCCCAGGCCGCCCTGTGCTCGGCCCTCCTAGATTCATGGCCTTGGAGAGCCGTGGGCACCTTGGGCCTCCCAGTATGGAAGGGGTGCCCCGGGCCTGGCCGTCACTATCCAGGGGGGCATAACCTGGCTGGGCATGGTGGGGGGCCCCAGGGGCCCGGCCCCCTTCCCCCCTTGGCCCAGGCAGGCTGGTGGCTGGAGGGTTAAAAGGCGACCATCGCCCCCAATCTCTTGGGGGGAAAAGTGCCTTTTCTCCAAGTCCATATGGCCACTTCCTTTCGACCTGCTCTGCCCCGCTCGCCTCTTTGTCCGAGCTGTCACTTATAAAGAATCACTTGACTTACAATAACAGGTTCAAAAGAGGACGGAGTCTAATCAGTCGATCCACGAAGAATTGGAATAAAGAACACCCCACTGCTCCGGCCATCGTCCCCACGGGGACAGCGATCTCACTGATGTGATTGCGATGCTAATTTCTGTACAAGAAAAAAACCTTGTATTTTGGAATTTGTTCAGAGAATTTCAGGCAGATCAGATTGGAAAGTGCCGGCTGAATCTCTGAACTTTTTTGGGGTGGGCAGGGGATTAAACGGCTTTGAGAATCTCAGGGCCGGCTTGTTAGGGAACCAGTTCTTTTCCAGCTCCCCAAAGTCCAGAGAGAGGAGGGAGGGAGGGTGAGGGAGTGAGAGAGGGCGCTTTGGGTTCTCAGGGCCGAGTCCGCGGGTGCCCGCAGTGGTGACCAGGCCAGGCGCACACCCGTGGCACACCTGGGGCGCAGGTCACCTGCGGGGAGGTGCCAAGGCAGGTGCCCGGGCATCCGGGTCCTGTCTGTGTCCGAACCCCCAGCCCCGCAGCTCCTCCCTTTGTGAAGCTTTCTGCACCTAGCCCCGCTCCTGGGCAGGTTTGCAACTCAGAGGCTCCTTCCACAGCAGGGGGTGGCGATGGGCGGTGGGGGGAGGCCGTTTGTGCTTTTCCTTTATCGTTACCTTTGCTGTTTCTGTGCGGAGTGCCCTGGTTTAAAACCCGCCAGTCATCTTAGGAGAACTCGGTGGGGGCAGGCTGGAGCAAGTCTTACCTGAATCGACGTTTAAGTGTGCCTGGAGCTGGGCGTTCTGAATGATCAATCTGTCTCTATCACTTCTTAATCACGCTCAGCACAGGCCTTTCCCCCTCCCTCTCTCCCTTCCTCTCTCCCTCCCTTCCTCCCTCTTTCTCTCCCTCCCTCTCTCTTTCTTTGTCAACTCTTTTGGATCCTGTCTTTCTGCTATTAACATTCCCTGATGTCACATGCGAGTCTTTCTTTAAAACAAGCTCCTCATTGGTGTATCTGGATACTTCTTTTGTTATTATTACTGAATCTTTTTTTTCCCCCATAATGACACCAGGATCATTATATAATCCCATAACAAAGAGGCTTTTGAGGCACCAGCTTTTGTCAACTCTAGGACAGAGAGTGCATAATTGCATTATTCAGCTTTTTCCCCCTAATTCCCCCTCTTCCTTGCTTCACAGAAACCCAACCTCCGGCGTCACTCACATCTCCACCTTGTTACCTCGCCTTGTGTTATTTACCAGAGCGGTCGCCTTTAGGACCAGCATTTACAAAGTTGCCTTTAAAAAGTTATTTTGTTTGATAATTAAGTCCTGGAGCCCACCGCCTGACTATTATTCCGGACCCATAAGGCAGAGAACCTGCGTGACGTTTTTCTCGAAGTTTAATTACCGTATGCTAATTTCCTTGCCTACTACGTGATTAATTAAAATCATATTTTCATAATCATTTGGCACTAGTATTGTTTTAGAATTATCATGATCTCCTAAATAGCGTCTGTAAATAAAGTCGCCTCTAATGGCAGGCGCGGGAGGCGAGGCTGAGGACCTCTCCGCGTTTGTATCGCGGCGATTGGCAACATAACTGCCTTATTTACATTAAATACGCCACAAGGTTACAGCGCGCATCAACGTCATTTGATCGCTGATGACTCCCTTAAACGCCCGGGCTGTGACTGATTCTCCGCGTCCCGCTGTCCACCGAGATTCACCCGGGAGTTTTTTTTCCCCCCAGAAAAGAAACAGACTTTAAATAGTTTCAGGAGCAGGTAAGAATTACGCTTTTTCCTCTCCCCTTCCCCGTCTCTCCTCTCCTTCCGTGGCAATCTCTCTCCCTCTCGGCTGGATAAAACATTCTTTAGTCAAAGGAAGGAATGCAAAGTAGTGACAAGCGAAGGGGCTGATATATGTCTCAGTAACGAGTCTGACAATCAGAATGTAGCTCTTGGAGAATAGATAGATTTTAATAAGTGTGTTTACATGAGCTCAAGGTCAGAAGCAAGCTGCGCTGTGTTAAATGGTTTCTTAGTTGCTAGACAGAGAGAAAAAATGGACGATCACACACCATTCTTTGTAGATTATTATATCAAGGGTTCAGTCTCTGGCTCATCAAAGCTAAATGCCGCAAGACCTATCTAGTTGCTGTGAATTATGCCGGGGCGACAATGGAGAGCGTTTTTAATGGTACAATGCATTTCACCTACCAGATAGGGGGAGGCCGAGCCGGGGACGGGGTTGTCTGCGGGGCCGGGTGATGAGTATCAATGAACGGGGCGACTCCGAGCAGAGGCAGATGAAAATGCAGCCCGCCCTGCCCCGGCCAGGCTGGGGACAGTGCGTGGGGCTCCGCCGGGCGGGCGGGCAAGGCGCGCGAGCAGGGCGCCCGTCCCCCCTCAGCCCCGGAAAATGATCGAGTCAATCATGTGGACATGTTTCATTATTCATTGAACACAATCTTTTACAACGCTCGGTTTACGTGCCCGAGTTTGCTCCCTGCGCCCGCGTCTCAATGTTTAAGGTAAGGAAAACAAAGGTGGGGGAATCGCGGGGCGCGGCGCGGGGGCGGGGGGCGGGGGGCGGCGAGCGGGGGGCGCGCTGGGCGGGTGGGGGCAGCCCCGGCGTCCGGAGGTGGCAAAGTGAGTTTGGACTCTTGGCGTGGCCCCCTCCCCTCCCCCTCCCCACCTCGCCGAGGCCTGCACCGGGCTCCTGCTCGCCCCACCGCGATTAAAAAATACGGTCTAATTAAATATCCGTGGCGGTGACGTTGGTGAGAGAAGCTGTCAGCGGGGAAAAGAGAGGAAGGAGCCGTGAAAGCGGCGGCAGCCGGGCATCCATGGCGCTGGCGAACTTCGGCGGCGAGCGGGACCGCGCCTGGGCCGCTGCCTCCCCCGCCCGCGGCCCCGGGACCGTTACTTTGAAAAGGAGTCGCCGGGCCTGGCTCCGGGCGCGCGGGCGGGACCAGAGCCCAGCTCCAGGCCCGGCCGCGCCCCCGCCCGCGCCCGGCGCGCGCGCGGGTCTCGGCCCCGGGAAACTTTCGCAGGGGTCTGGGGGTCGGGTGGGAAGGGGGAGGCCGGGGCCGCGCAAACTTCTGTGCGAGTGACTTTCCGCGTTTCCCCCGGCGCCGGAGACGCGGGCGCCCTCGCTCCCTTCCTCCCTGGGCGGCTTGCTGCGGGGTCCTGCCTGCCGCTGCGGGCACAGAGGGTAATTTGTAATTTTTTTTTTTTTTTTTTAAATCAAAGTTAGCTGATGCTCACACCGTGTGAAAGTTGCGGCGCCCAGGGCCGAGGAGACCTGCCATTTTGTGTGCTCACTGGCCTCCTGCGGCCCGGAGCCGGGCGAGGCCCAGGCGGGGGCGCGGCAGGCCGGGGTCCGCACCCGCGACCGGAGGACGGGCTGCGGTGTGCGCGGCCAGCGCGGGCGGCACCGCAGCACCGGCCCCTCTCGGCCGGGCCCCGGGGCCAAGCGGGGGCCAAAGATAAAAATCAAGAGAGAAATAAGTAACAGGTTACGGAGGGAGCCGCCGGCCTGGGCTGGGAAACGAGGCCGGTCGAGGCGAGCAGCGCGGCCTGGGGGTCTGGAGGCGGGAGTGGGGGGCCCGGGCGTCCGCGAGGAGTGCACTCCGGGGGGACAGACCCCCCGCCCCGGGCCAGGTGTGTGACCGCGGGAACAGCGATCTTGGCCGATAAACCTTTCTGTTTGCTTCGAGACGTTATTTTTTGAAGATGAAGATTTGAGGAAAACAGTCGTAGGCGGGACCGGGATGTATTTTAGGCAAAACACACA
>NW_024349224.1:637347-669684 GCF_902729225.1 Pteropus medius | reverse complement strand
CTTTTCTTTGATCATGAGTAGGAAAGGGGCCAGATCCCGACGCACCCATCTGTTGCAGTTTTGCAAATAATCTAAAATATAGAGCTCTCTATGTGGATGGGTGTCTGTAAAGTGGAAGGTAGAAACGCAAGCGCCGGCAAGTTAGAAAAACGCCAGGAAAAGGGGGTGCGGGACAGGGAGAGAGCCGTGCCCGCCCCACCCCCACCGTGTCCGAGGAAACTCCAGCAGGGCTCTCTTTGGGGACAGGTGGAAAGTTGTCCCCCTCCTCACATCTGTATTGTGAGCGCCCCGGCCGTCCACCTCTCGGCGAGCGTGGACCCCGCGGGATGCTTTGGGGAGGGGTGGGGACTGCGGGGGGCCGAGGAGGGGCCGGGCAGTTCCAGCCCCGCGTGCCGGTCGCAGCCGGGCTGGGTTTTGTTTGTCGGATGGATATTGTTATGTCTAACGAGCGCCTCACGAGAGACGTGATGTGTCAGCCACCTTCGTTTTCACTTCGGCGGAAAATCCGGCTGCTGCGCCGCGTACCGGCCCGCGGGGCTCCGGCGCCGGAGGCAGCGGCGGGGGCGCAGGGGTGCGCGTGGGCGGCCTGCCGGGCACAGGCGCGGGGCAGCGGGCCGGGCGGGGCGGGAGCGCGCGCGGGCCGGCCCCGGCTCCTCCTGCGCCTTCTCCGGCCGCCACCGCCGTGCAGTTTGGTGGCAGTCCGACAGGGGCCGCGTTTGCTGAGCGCATCCGGCGGCCGGCTGCACGAGCGGGCCGCCCGGCCAGGCCGCCGGTGGAGACGTGGGGAGGGGCTGGGGCAAGGGGGCAGGTGGGGAGGGCCCCGCGAAGCGGGCCGGGCTGGAGTGCTCGCCACCCCTCGCCTCTGTCTGGTGTGCCCGGTGTCCCAGCGAGTTCGGCAGCCCCTGGAGCCCTGGCCTCGGAGCCCCCGTCTCCAGCCAGGGCTTAGGTGAACTTGGGGTGGGGTGAGTGCACGCGCATGTGTGTGTCTGTGTGTGTGTGTGTGTGTGTGTGTGGGGAGTGGTGGGGCTGGGAATGCGCCGTTTTCTTTCCCGTTTGGCCTCATAACTGGATTCTCTTACTTTGAGACCGGCTTCGCTCGCTGCCGGGGTGGGGGCGATCATTTCATCACTCATCTTTGTTCATTGTTCGGAGTGGAAGGCAGAAAAGGCGCCTAGAGACGAAAGAGAGGAAAAAGGCACGGAGGGGGGAGAAAGCGAGGGGAAAAAGGGGGGGAGCAGGAAGAGGGGGGAGGAGACGCGGGGGGGAGAGAGCCCCCGCCCCGCCGGGTCGGGCGGGCGGCGAAGCGGCCCACCCCGGCGCGGAGGGTCGCGGGGAAAGTGGACATTACCGCTTTAATTAACTTCGCGATGCTCCGGCGGCGGGACCTGGCGTAGCCGTGACGCGCCCCCATAAATCCGCCGGCCGGAGCTGCTCCAGAACTCGAGCGGCCGCGGCGTCAGATCCAGCGCGCGCCTCCCAGTCCGGAGCCCATTTGCATAATTGGATTTTTTTTTTTTTGCCTCCTTCTTCCTCCCTGAAACTTGTTTGAAAACCCAAGTGAAAACCGCGAGGACCTGCACGCTCAAAAGCGGGTGCCAAGTAAGTGCCCAGTCGTGGCCTCGGCACGCCCCGGGGTCAGCGCGCAAAGCCGGTGGCGAGGTGTGGGAGCCGCGCGCTGCCGGGCGGGCCCGGGTCGAGGGCCGATCGCTGGCGGGAGGATGGCAGCCGCGGGCTCCCAGGCTCCCGGCCGGCAGCTCTCGCAACTTTTTTTCTCTGTCTGCCGACTTTTTGAGGCAGGTGAGGCGTTCAGGCCATGTGTGTACCTGTAGCGAGCTCGGGAGGTGATCTTTGGGGTGCGGCGGAGTTGGGCGCCTCGGGCCGGGGCAGTCGGTCCACGCCGCCTCGGAGGGCAGAGCTGAGAGCGAGCAAGCGGGGCCGCTGCTCCTCGCGCCGCGCGGTGGATGCAGGATGCAGCTCGTAGCCAAATTCCTCCCCCATTATTTCAAGGTTTGTGTCTCTGGCTGTGCGTGTGCGTGTGCGTGTGCGTGTGTGTGTGTGGTGGTGGTGTGTGTGGCTCGGCTGTGCTTTAAAAAGAAAGAAAATAAACCAAAACCAGAGCAGGAAGGGCTTCGCCGCCTGCTCCATTTCCTGCATCTTATTTCGATGCCGGGAGAGGTAAGGCTTTTTTTTTTTTTTTTTTTGCCAAAGACAGGGTCACTGAGAGATTGACAATTCCGTTGGAAATGCCATAAACTATGTGGCCAAAATGTAGCTGCATTCGTAAAATACCAACCCTCGCCGGACCAGGAATGCGGTTTTATAGAATCTCGAATTTTATTAAAAATACGTAATATATTATTATTATTATTTGCAGTGTTTAGAACGGGGAGGAAAGTCGATTTACTTGGGAGAAAACTGTCACCCTAGTTCCTGTTCTCCGAACTTGCCGTAGGCTGGGCCCACCACCCTGCCTGGCAGGGCCAGGGGACTTAGTTTGGGGCCTGGGGAGTCACAGGGGGGCGCCCTGGGCAGCCCTCTGGCCTCTGCTCAGGCAGAGCCTCGGGCTTCTGGCTTCTGGCTGCTTTAGTCATGATGTCATTCTGATAGCACAGTGCAAATGTCTCCTGATTCCACCATTAACCGCCTGGCTGATCTGCTTGGTAACGATAGCACTGCTGGCCAGGCTTTGGCAAATGCCGGCCCTCGGAGCCCCAGGAATCCACTTTTCCCCCACGGAGGAGGCGAGGGCTGCCAGAAGTCTTACTGCCGGGCCCTGCCTTTGAACTTTGTAGTGCCTCAGTCCAGACACTGCCATGGACAGTGGACCGAGGGACCCCTGTTTGCCCAAAGTTTGGAAAACTTTTAGAAGGCTTCGATTTCCAGAAAGCCTTTTATCTGCTAACACTCGAATCCAGTCGTGACCTGGCCGAGACACTCGGATCTGATGGATGGCCGGGACTCTGGTTCTCTCTGGGGCCACTGCATGGAACGAGGGACTGTAACAGCTGCTTGCTACCTTCAGTCCCTTGCCTGTGACTTTATGTTAATATGGCTGCAAGTAAACCGGATTTAGTGTGGATTTTTAAATAGTGTACAATGATTTAAGATTTCTTTTGATTTACTGTTCAAATGAAATTTGCATAAATGTGATGAAAACGAACTTAACATCTGGGCATATGAAAAAAGGTTAGTACCTCGTATGTCATCTGCAGAGAAAGTCTCTAAAATGCTTTCGCCCTGAACTGGGTTCGGGGAAGTAGTTCCTGGAGACAGAAATGGCGATTGCAGAAAACCTGGGGAAGGCGCGTTCAGTACGTTTGCATTCTCCGGACCTCGGAAAACCCAGCTCTGTGCCCAGGGTGCTTAACTTCCGAGCAGGCCGGAGACTCGGCAAGTTAGCTGCTGGCTGGGGCTGTCTTAGGGCAGGCGGAGGGTGATGGTCGTGCTGCCGTGGGCCAAGCTGGAGCCAGCGACCCCACGGGGGAGGGACTGAGCGGTGGCCAGGATTTGCGGCCCTACTAAGCATGTTGCGCACGGGGTGCCGAACTCTGCGACGTGGAGCTGTTGCGTGCCGAGCCTCCAAAAGCCGCCTGAGGAGGTGGCCCGCTCTGCCTTAGGTCAGGCCCGTGAAATGCCCCAGCCCAGTCAAAGGCACTGTGAGCTCTGTCTCACCTTTTGAGCAAGACAAGCTTCTCTCTGGCAGGAGGAGATCAGCCTTCCCCAAACGCGGCTGCCTTTTGCTCAGAAGTTGGCTGTGAATGGCACAGGTGTTTTTAAAGTGCCTGGGATGGAGGGAGAAAAGACAGCAATGATGCGCGTGAGAATATAGATGAACTTTTTTTTTTCCCAGAAGAGGATCATAAAAGAAGAAAGCAAATAGATTTATTTTTCCAGTTTGAATGAGGACGATTATAGCTTTTTAACATCTTCGGATTTAGTGTTTTTAATAAGCCTTTTAAGTAAGCCGAACTACCAGCTTGCATTTTGTTCTCAGCTTTATTTAAAGTGGGACTTGACTCGAGTGTAAAAACAGAAGTGAGCTCGTGCAGGTCAACTTTTGTCCATGCCGAGGACGGAAGTCCCTGACACCGTGGCCAGGACCTGCTTCACACTGCCTCCCGGTGAGAGCTTAGATTTGGGCTCGGACAGTGGTGGTCAGGTGGCTGGCACTATCCCGCAGGCCGGGCAGGCTGGATGTGGACTCTGAAAGCCGGACCCAAGTTCACCGGCATGGCAGAGACCCCTCTGCGGGGGGCGGCTGGTGAGCTGGGGGGCTTTCTCTGAAACCTGCGCCTGCCCCGCTCACTGTGGGCTCCCTCCAGGACACATCGTGGCAGGGCTGCGGAGACACGGGGAGGTAGCAGTCCCCGGGCGAGGCGGCTCCTTGTGCGTTTTGCCTGTGGGAGTTGCTGGCTGAGAGGCCTTTTGTCAGGGAGAGGGGTCGTTGCCCAGGTCTCGAATGCCTCACTGGCACTGAGTCTTCAGAGGGATGAGCAGCTGAGCTGAGCTCGGGAGTCACGTGTGCAGTCAGATGGAGCCAAGGGTTGGCCTTACTGGGGCTGCGGTCGTGCTGATGCTGGTGTATGTGTGTGTGTGTGTGCGCGCATATGTGCACCTGTCGTGTGCATGTGCTGGTGTGTGCACACACATGTGCCCATGTCTTGTGCACACATGCGCTGGTGTGTGCACACATATGCCCGTATCTTGTATATGCATGTGCTGGCATGTGCACACACACATGCACATGTCTGCGTGCATGTGCTGATGCGTGCACACGTGTGCCCGTATCTTGCATATGCATGTTCTGGCCCGTGCACATGCATATGCACATATCGGTATGTGTGCGCTGATGTGTGCATGCACACACATGTGTATATGTGTCTGCCGGTGTGTGCACTTGCGCACATGCACATGTCTGTGCATGTGCTGGTGTGTGTGCACGTGCACATTTGCACGTGTCGGTGCGTGTGCATGTGCTGGGGAGGGTGTCACCTGAGGGAAGCTCCTGCTCTGAGGTGATTTTCTCTCCCCGCAGTCACGCTGCCCGAGGGGGCTTAGTGAGTTTGTGAGTGTGCGCGTGCGCGTGCGCGTGCGGTGGAGGTGAGCGCACACGCTCAGAGAGTGCACCCTGGGAAGGCGGGCCCCCTTTCCCAGATCATCTTTTTTCTCAAATAAAGGCAGACGTGGCTGGAAGCCACCTCGAGAAAGTGGGCCACCCAGCAGGCCACCCGGCTTAGGCCCGGCCGTGCCCGGGGTGGGAGTGGGCGCCTTCCTGCCGTCAGCAGGCTTCTGTTGACTGTCTGCCACGGGGCTTCCTTGTGTGGAGATCAGGGCTCCGTTGGCTGTTTGAGGATCCGCCCTCCCCCCACTTTCCCTTTTAAAAATCATCGTGGGGTTTTGGTCTTTCTCTCACTAGAGGTCTTGCTACCACCGAGGGCGTTGAGTACTCAGCTTGTCACCACCCTGAGCCTGCAGGACGACAGCCTCTGTGCCCTGAGAGGCGGATCCAGGGCGAGGCTTTGGTGGGGCGTGCCGGTCACCCCGCACGCCGTTTCTTTACGCGAGGGTTTCTCAGCAGTGACACCGGGGACGTTGCCCGCTTGCTGTAGAGTCTGTCCCGGCGTTGCAGGTATTCATCGGCAGCCCTGACCTCTACCCTTGGATGCCAGCAGTCCCCAGTTGTGACATCTCCAGACATTCCCACACGTCCCCCGGGGGGACATCAGGCTCATTCCCACAGCTTCTATGAGCAGACCTTGTCCTGGGCATCCCAGGGGTCACAGGGAGGTCCTGCCCTCAGGAGTGCATGGACTGGTGGGGAGACAGATGTGTCGTGATGCCTCGAGACCCCAGGAGGCTGGGCCCTGCCCGGAATGGCAGAGGCCTGTGGGTCCGAGCGGAGGGGTGGACCCCGTGGTGGGGGAGTAGGTGGTGGGGGTCTGTTACACCCTGAATGGCCCTGTGGGGGAGAGCTGTGTCTTGGGTCCCCTCTTGGGACATGCAAACCAAGAAGCGGGGAGCCATGGCTCTGAGGCTCTGTCTGAGCTGAGGCCGGGGTCCTGCTGGCGGGTGCTAGTGGTGGTCAGCGGAGTGTATTTGTGGTAGGTTTGGGTTCTAAGCGCTTGACCCGTTTAACCCTTGCACCTTCTCTATGAGGCTGGGCTCTGCGCGTGTCCCAAATACCAGGCAGGGAACCCCAGGCCCTGGGAGGCTGAGAGGTGGGTCCGGAGTCAGAGCCTATATAGTCTGCTCCAGAGATGTCACACTAGGTCACGTAAGCACCCGCCTCACGTCCAAGCGCCCTTCATGGGGACACCCTCACCGCAAGCCCGAGGAGCTCACCCGCGGCCTCCTGAGGCTGGGGTTCGGGGCTTCGTGGGCAGGCAGAGAACGCCCGGGCCACCGAAGTAAGTTCTCTGTGAGGGACAGGGGCCTCCAGGGGGAGGGGGGGGCAGCAGGAAGGCCGCGCAGGTGGCGTGTGGAGCGGATGAAGTGGCGTAGAAAGGCATCAGCTTGTAAGGTTCCCTCTTCCCCACCTACGTGTTCTACCTCTGGCTCTACCGTGAGAAAATTAAGCGCTGTTTTGACGCGGGAGAGACGATCGCCACGGGCTGACGTGAACCCGCAGGTTTTCAGTCCGGGCGCCACAGCTCGGACTCCCTGAGCCCGTCTGGCTGGGGCTTCGATTGCCGGGGTGCTTTCTCGCCCCTCCCCCTCGCTGCGGCTCCCCAGCCCCGGTGCCGGTGCCGGTGCCGGGTGGTCTGCCAGCTCCCGCGGCTTCACTCCACACTCCGCCCTGACCGTCCGTTTGGGGCCGTCACCCGCGTCACGATGTTTCAGCCTGGAGTTGTTACCAAATCACACGTGCACGTGCACCCGCCCAGGATGGAGTAACTGAGTGGGCTGCGAGAGCTGTCCCCGGCGTCCCTAAAGTCAGGACTCGTCACGGAAGTGCTCGTTCAGCCCTGATGACACGGATGTCGCTGGCACGTCAGAGGTTCCCGTGTCATTCCCCTAGATTTGGATGGCATTTCGGTTCATGGAAGGGCTACATCGTACGGCCCTGGGGGCTTTGCGGTCATCCAGTGACCACCAACACCTGTGGTTTGTGTGGGCACCGATGCGTGGGTGTGCAGACGCGGCCGGCACGGCCACCCCTGCAGCGGCTGCTGTCCAGTGCTCGCCTCCTGGCGGGCCCTGCGTTCTGCACCTCGGATGCCTTATTTATTTACTCCTTTTCACGACCCAGTGCAGGCCGCCCCTCAGCGGGCAGCCCGAGGGCCGTGACAGCACGCCGCAGCCACACAGCGCCCGCACGGCCGACGCGGGATTCGAAGCCGGCCCGTGCCCGTCCTCCAATTCCACACACGATACGCGCGGGCAGGACCGCGACAGAGTCCTCCTTCCCAGTCGCATGCATTCACTTTTAATGCAAAAGTTAAAGACGTAAACCGGAACTGGCTGCTTGGAGAACATACGCATGGTTGTAAATTTGTTTCAAAGGGGGAGAAAATATTTGGAAACTACCATCTAAATCGTATCAACTACAGAGAAGCAAACGGATCGCGGACCACGTAGGTATTACACGGGGAACTGAATCTGTTTGAATGGCTTCCTTATTTAATTTTACCTTTTAAAATATCTAGAAGTGCCTTATTGGCTAGCCGAAAAAGGAGCACACACATTTTAAAAATTCTTTAAAATTTTTAAATTCTCGATTCGAATCTATTAGAGTCAAGTCGGGCAAAGCCTTCCAAGTTATTCGAGAAAGGCTGTCATTTCGGTGAAGCCTATTGAAAAGGCTGGGAGATCTGAATGAAATTACAGCAAAAGTGCTTTAGTTAGCTGGCTCTCTTGGCCCGGGCTCCTATTTTGGGGGTCGTAATGTGTTGGTGCCAAGTGGCTGTAGCGGCAGCGTGGAGCGGGGGGCATGTCGCTGCTGATGAAACATGGCCGGTCTGCTCATTAAACTCCCTGCAGCACCTGAGAAACTTTATTTACAAACATCCCCCCTCCAACCTCCCCCGCCCCCTGCAAAGAGGGTCAGCCCTGGTGGGTGGCAACCCAGTCCTGTCCCGTAGCCACAGAAGAGTTCAGAGGGCGGGCAAGTACAGTGTTGGGGTGTCGGGGGAGGCAGAGAGGCCGCCACCCACACGGAAGGATCCAGCCTGCAAAGCCGGCCGCCCCCGTGCCGGGCCGAAGGGCCCTGGCTGCCCCACTTGGCACTTGTCGCCTGGCACCTGTGGAAGCCCGGCCCTGCCTGGAGCTGTCACGGCCCTGGGATGCCCCGTTCCTTAGGCAGAAAGCCGCACGCGCTCGGCAGCTCTTTGCTGAGATCACCAATTGGACAACGTACCGTCTATTTTCCGTGCTTTTCGTTTGGTTTCAGCCCCCCCTTCTGTTCACCTGTGTCACCCTTTGCGCGCGCATTCTGAGTGTGCGTGGAGTGAGCTGTCGTTAGAGCTCGGCGGGGGCGCGTTGGGATTTTAGTGCCTCTTGGAAATTCCCGGAGCGCTCTGGGGGCGGAGGGAATACAGAGCAGGTGGCGTGGACGTTCGCGTCACCTTCGAGTGCATGGATCGAAGCCGTTTCCCCTTTCCTAACTGCCGCCACCCCAAGGAAGTCACAGCGGCTTTCTCAGAGCGCGGCTGAGGGCGGGCCGGTCGTCCGGCTGGCGCTTCCGTGATGCGACGAGTGCGGACGTGGCTTTAGGGGTGCGTGCTCTCCCACGGCTGTCTGGCGAGGTCGGGGGGCACACCCAGGGGTTAGAGCACGCAGGCTTTTGACCCCCTCTCCCCGCAAGGACTGGCTGCGTTTGGACCCCACCCTTCTATCCCACAGAGGCGGCAGGCTGAGCTGTGGGAGGTGTTCCCTCGTTCCTGTCCCTGTCCCCGCTTGCTCGCTCTGCCTGAATTAGGAGCCCGGCCGCTCAGGTGAAAAGCGCCAGGCCCCCGTGTGGCTCTGGGGGACGACGGGGTCTGCTGCTCAGAAAACCTCTTCCCCTTTGCGTGATGAGACCGCTTAGATAAACATCCTGTGATTTCTGCATGTGATCTCCAAATATCGCCTCTAATAAAATAATTTGTTCATTGATCTAAAGAACGAGTGGTTTCCAGCTGCTTCATTCCTCGGGACAGACTTCCCAGTGGGAATATGTCCCTTTGACTCACTTCCGGTAGAGGTCAGCCTCCCCAAGAGGTCACTGAGAAGGGGCCGGCGGCTGGGAGGCTGGGGAGGCAGCTCCGGCTTCTCTAGGCATCAGAGGGCTGAGCAGAAGTCAATGCAGAATTGTAATATGATAATTTGTACGTAGCTGTGCAGACACGGGCGCCTGTCCACCTCCTCCTCGAAGGGCTGCTGGACCGGGGAGCCAGGAGGGCCCTCGCTTCACTGACCTCTCTTGCCAGCCCACCGTTAACCCTTAGATCAACACCGAGAGACCGAGCGTGTCCCGCTGACCGTATCACTGCCTGGAAGGAGCAGAGAGACTCGAGGGGACTCCGTGTGCATTTCATTTGCTAATTACAATTTTTTGCAAGGGTTACATCGTACATGCATTGCTTGATTTATCAATATCTATAAGTTAGTTTTTTGCATAATTTAATTTTTAGGGATGTTCCCGCCCTCATTCCATGATTAAGATGCTGATTTCATTGAGCTGGAAACATTAAGTTTGTAAATGAGGATGAGCTAGAAGCCTGTTTTTGTTGTTTGGTTTCTAAGCAATGTGACACAGCCATAAAGAGCTGGGGACCAGTCGGGTGGGACCGGGCCCGACACCCACCTCCACCGCCGACCAGCAGCCTGCGAGCGGGTGTTTCCGTTGGCCTCAGTTTGCTCAGCAGTAGAACTGGAATAATTCTTCCTCCTTAACCGAGTCATCGGGATTAAAGGAGAAAATGATTAATGAGTGAGCCCAGGGGCCTGCAGTCGATGAATGGCCAGCTGCAGTTATTACTTGTTTCAGATATTTTGTTAAATATTTTAGAAATGAAAACCACCAAAAATGATGGGTGTCGGTCATTGGCAGAGCCGGGTGGGGACATGTCCCTCCTCTCTTGTTTTCCTGGCTGGTCTTGGGCGTTATTCAGTGGGTATCCTGGGTTGGGTCCCTGTATGTTTCAGGAGATGTAGCTGCAGGGTCGGCCGAGTTCGTGGAGGAGCGCAGGGTGGGGGCGGAGTTTAAGCCTTCACTAAACAAATGTTCTCACTCTGGTCCGTCAAATGTTGGCATCGCGCTTCCGGACACACACACACACTCTCCCCACTGGCTGCTGGAATCTTCATCCTTTCTCTAGACCAGAGCCAGAGACCCCAAGGAGGCACTGTCACTCCTTCCTTCATTCTTTCATTCAATTTTGTAAAAGCATGTCTGACGCGCGTTCTGTGTCCTCGGCAGGATTGGTACTGTGAAGAAGAACAGAGTCACTTTGGGGCAGTTGTTTGAAGACCGAGTGCCAGTGAAGGTCGTGATGATGATGTCCTAGGTTTCAGACGGAACGCACGTGTGTCTACGTGACAGACACGCCTGATTTGCGGACTGGCGCACACTCACGTGCTCTCCGTGGGGCCGAATGCTTAAGCGTGAAGTGTAACCTTCATGCGTTGACCCTGCGGGCATCGCGTCCGGGACGAGGCACCCGTGAGCGGTGGGGAGATGGCCACAGGGGAAGGGTGGGGTCCAGGGCTGTCCTTCCCTCGCTGCGGGGGTCCCGAGTCCGTCACAGGGAAAATGCCCAGTGAGGTTATGCTAAGAAGCGAGATCCCAACTTCCCGGGGAAATTCGAAACGAGGATTGTTTTCTATAAAGGAACCTCTAGCATTCGTTGAGTGCATATTGCACTGTGGCCTTGGACTTTAAAATGCAAGATGTCATTTAACTTAATCCTTCAAACACTTTCTGCCTTGTGATGGAGAAAAGGAGGCTGGTCCATGTGGTGTGACTTGCCCCAGGTCACGCAGCTGGTAGACGGTCATGCTGGGCTGTCTCTGGATGGCACTTGTGGCAGAAGTGTGGGCTGCGAGTGCCCTTGCACTGGGGTGGTTCACGCCTGGCCCGGACCCCTCCTGAAGGGCGAGTTCTAGGACACGCTCGACAGCCGGGAGCTGCGGCTCAGGAGACGGAGGTGCCTGGGCCTCGGCACCTTTTTTTCCTGTTTCTCTGTTTGGGGAGACGTGGCGACTCACTGTGCCGGGAGCAGGGCCCTTGGGGTAGCCAGTCCCTGTCACACTGCTCCCTCCCCGTCTCTCTCGGCAGCGTCGCCATGCTCCGCAGTCCGCTCTCCCGGGGGAGTCCCTCCTGCAGATGTTCGAGGTGCTGGGCACTGGGGACACAGCAGTGGACCTGACGTTGCCCGTGGTTCTCGCGGAGTTTATCATGTCGGCAGTGACCACAGAGACCGAAGGAGGGGAGTGGAGGGCCGTGGGCAGGCTCCTTCCGTGACTCGGTGTCAGGGGTGTCCTTGGAGGGCTAGGGGTGAGCAGGAGCATCGGGCAAAGGGAAGGGGACTACCAGGGACGGGCAGTGTGTGCAGAGGCCCTGGGGTGGAGGAGGAAGGAGGCAGGGTGGCCGCTAGGAGCCGCACAGCCACCTTCCTTTCACGGGGATGGAGAAGGCCCGGGCGGGTGCCCGTCTCTGCCGCGGGCGCAGCGGGCGGAGGGGCCGCCCCTGCTGGGCAGGGCCGACTGGCCGCCTCGGCCTTCTCTTCCTTCCAGAGTCAGCACCTTCCTCCCCGCGGCCCCTTCCGTCCTCCGCAGACAAACCATCATCATTCCACACGTACCCGCGGGACCGCGACGCTGTGCCACAGGGAGGGAAGGCGGGGGACGGGGCGAGCCGCAGAGGCAAACGCCGCTGAGTCGGTTGCTTTCTGGTTTCTGTCGACGTCCACAGCGCCTCTGCGGCCTCTGTCCCCCAGCCCGCTCCACGCGGTGTCCCCCGACTACCCGGTTCTGTCGCACTCACCTCGGCTCCGCCCGTTCAGGCCTCGCGCAGTGTCGGGGGACGAGGGACAGTCCTGAGGCCCACTTCAGCACCTCGCCCCGCACCGCCCGCTCGCCACAGCAGTCGCCTGTGTCCGTCCGTCCCTGTCCGTCCCTGTCCGTCCGTGTCACCTGTAGGTCCGGACAGGACTTTTCGGTGTGGAAAGTGTGAGTTCACATTCACATCTCGCGCCCGGACCTTTCGCTTCCTTATGCCCATGATGACAACGGTCACTTTTACATGACATTTTTAGTGGAAAATGAAGGATGTCCCGGCTCTTAGGATGCTGAACTTTTTTTTCTCATCGTTGGGTTTTACATGGTTAAGTAAATTTCTTTAAATAATTGTAAACATTCTAAAAGGTCCTGCGTGCGTACCGTATTTCACATCATTGTAACTTGGATGTAAAATATTGAAATGTAAATGATTCAATAGAAAAATTACGGAAACAAACGCATGACTTTTATTCTACTTAGAAAAGTTGCTTAAACATTTCTCCTTTCTCAGCAAAAACCTATGATGAATTAAGAGGAAAAAGGCTTAAAGGCATTGGAGAAAAGAATTCTTCAGATTGGAAGGACGGAGCTCGGTAAACAGTATTCTCCCTTTTTTTTTTCCTGTTTAAGTCTGAATCCATGTCGGCTGTTGTCCAGCATCGATTTGATTATTACAATGTAACCTATATCAGCATGAAAGTAACCGTTTTGAATTGTAAGCTTTAGTTGGAATAATATTTTACCCAAGTATATAAATATAGATCTACATTTATATACATTTTATGAAATTTGAACCAATAAGTCTTCCATTTCCTCTTAAGAAATATCTCAGTCGATAGTAAAAATCGTGTGGGAAGCATTAGGTATCTTATTTTGGTCTTTGTCACGACTTTCCATGTGATTGTTCTGTCTTCATCTTGAAAGGTGACACGAGATTCCTTTTCCATTATAAATAGCAGTAATGTATTAACAACAAATGATAACTCTAATGAAAAAATTATATTTTTCCCGAACTAAGAGAAGTGCCAACAATAGGTAGGATAAATAAAATCAATATTTTGACAGGGCTCTATTATGTCTGGCTCATTAATTTGGAGAAAACTTCTCTCTTCAATCCTAAATCACAAAGTGCCAACAAATAGTGGTTTTAACGTCTACCCTCATTCCAGTGCATATAATGCTTTGCAAGTTATTTCTGGAGGAAAATGATTTTTGATTCTGCAGATGTATAGAGAGTGCATTGTGTAGGGTTTTGTCTTAGGGAACAAAGAAAAAGTTTTGCCATGTGATTGGTATTCAAGAGCTGGTTCCCTCTGAATCCCAGTTCAGCACGCTCTTACATGGCGTTTCGTGTAAATGAACATACAGGTGCACGTGTGTATGCTTGTATGTTTCGTTACCCCGTTTCATTTCCTCCACACGTGTGTACACACGCTCACCCACTCCTAACGGCCACGTTCGTTCATTTTCATTAATTTCGACCGAAGTTTCACTTAGCTTTCTCTTCTTCTGGAAGCTTCTAGAGGTTCTGATTTCTGAGCGCTGATTGTCACATACTCAGGCTCCTATTGACTGGGGCGGTGTGAGGGAAGTGATTGATCCGCTGCAGACACACGGCCGGTTTTCCACGGGAAAGGGCCCTTCTGCCAGCGTCCCCCCCACAGCGTTCGCGCGCGCCGGCCCCCGCCCCAGGTACTGCGCTGCCGCGTGGCCGCAGACCCGCGTCGCTCGCTTGTGCAGGAACTATTTGTATCACCGCTGTCTGTCCTCCTTTGTTTTCCAGAGATCACAAAAGCCTGGGATTTAGAATAGCAGATAATAACACACAGTGCCTATTATTGATGCTGCTTTAATTGTCTTATTGACAACCCACTTGAACTTGGAGGAGCATGCTAATATTTATCTTCCTGTGAACTCATGTGCATTTTCTTGGCTAAAGCCATAATTACAGAAGAATTTCAAAACTCAGATGTCTGCCCGCTCCAGCCTCACCTTCCCTCCGTTCGGACCGGGGCGCCCGGACCGCTCATCCGGGCGGCTCCCTGGCTCACCACCTCTTAAAGTTTTAGGCCCCTGGGCGTTTCTCCCTTAGGGGTGATTTGGCCAATTAACACCGTGGTCAGCACCTGGCCAGGAAATGGGGCAGAGCTGGGACCCGCCCCGGGCAGTGGCAGAGAGGGCGGTGCCGCCGGCCTCGGGGCTGCCCAGGGGTGTCTGTGCTTTCCAGGGGGCAGCGGTTCTTTCCTTCTGGGCCATGCCCGTGGGGTGCGGCCGGAAGGTCTAGCGCAGGTTGGAGCTGGAGCTGAGGCCGCCGTGAGGCCGGGGTCAGAACTCCACCTGGGAGGGTTCTACAAGCTCAGGTGACGGAGCCATCAAGGTGCAGTGCGTCTCCCGCCGGCTCCCCCTTGTCCGCGAGGCTCCATCCCCTCGGCCTTGTCTCAGTCCCTTGGATGTGCCAGGCGTGGTCACTCACCAGGCCTTCGGCATGGCTGTTTCTTCTTCTGCTCACCCTCACGTCTCACTGCAACGCCACCTCTTTGGAGAGGCCCCCGGCTGCCGTCCCCGCCTTCCACCCTGTGTGTCACCTCCATTGCCAGGACCCCGTTCTGTTTTCTTCACAAGACTCGCCATGGTGGATTGCACAGGTCGTTAGCTCGCCTTCCTGCCGGCCTTCGTCCCCTGGAGCCCGGGCCCCCACAGCTCCTAGGTGACCCCACTTCCAGCACCCAGAACAGCGACTCTCCATGGCCACCGATGAATAAATATCCCATGAAAGAACGCTGCTCTCCTGAAGGAAAGTATGGGATTGGGAATTGTCCTGGACCCTCTGAGACAGCGTTGTGTCGTGCCCATCAGTCATGTGCCCTGTCCCTTGGTGGGGGGGGAGGGGGCGGTGGCTGCGACCTGCCCCTCTCCCGCGGGCTGCCGACCTAGCCAGGACAGTGGTCTCTGTAGAAAACGCGATGGTGTCTTTGCCAGGCCCCCCGCCCCCCGCGGGCACCGCTCAGCCCAGCGTGTTTCTCCCGGGCCGCGCCCTGGCCACCGAGGCCTGTCCCCGCAGCCGCTTCCCTGCCACCTGGCCCGAGGGGGCCACGCGCGGCCGGGCTGCGCCTCCGCATCTGCAGGGCGGGCACGGAGCGCGCCGGGCGCTGCGCCGAGAGCCAGCTGTGCGCGCGCTGATTAGCCCCGCGCCGCGGGCGCCGCGCTGCCTGTCTGCGGTGTCGGGAGCCCCGGGCAGCGCCGCGGGGCCTGGAGGGGCCGCCGCCCCGACGCCCTGATTGGCGAGGCGTTCGCCCCGCTGATGAGTGAGGTGGAGCAACCCCACTGCTTCAACGAGACACTCGAATCACGGAGGATGATTGCGACGGGGAGGGGGGCTTTCGGCCCGTGTCACATCCTGTGGCCCGGGGGCTGCCATCTTGGGGTGCTTGGCGGTGCCATCTTGGGGTGCTTGGCGGCAGCCGGATCTTGGGGAGCCTGGAGCTGCCCGCTTGCCTTCCTCCCAGCGAGCCCCACCCAGAAAAGCAGCAGGTGGGGTGAACCTGGGGATGGCCGGTCCCCGCTGCCCTCCGCTGGCGTTTCCCCTGCGAGCCCCGTTACTCGCTTTCTCCTCTGCTGTGTCGCAAGCTCCCTGAGGACAAGTCTCCCCTTTTTCTTCCCTTAGCATCTCGCTGCCCCCCACCCCCACCCCAGCAGGTGTCGGGCTCCTGCGAGGGGGGTTTGGGATGGCAGAAGCAAGGAATGAAACCTTAAGGAATGACGGAAGAGAACCAGAAAGTGGGTCTTTTGAAAAGTCTTAGAATAATTTCCCAGTGAATTGTTTCCGATTTATAGACCTCTCAGGCTGAAAACTGTTTGCTATCTACTTGCTTTTTTTTTTCCCTTTTCCTTTCAATAAGTAAAAGAGTCTGTTAATTATTTTTTTTAAAGAAGAAAAAGACCATGAGACTCTACTGGGGCTGCCAGGACCGCCAGGACCGCCCCTTCTCTGAGCCCGGCGGCGGGGATGGGGCTGTGACCGATGGGGACGCGTCCCTGGTCCGCGGAGGGGAAGCCTCTGCTGCTGTGCCGCATGGGGACGTTTCTGCCTCTCGTTGAGGAGAGAATCCACCTGCCAGCAGCGTGCAGGGGACCGGGCCCTGGCAGCCTCCCTGCGGGCTTCGGCCTCAGCTCACCGGCCCTGTCCCCAGGGTCACCTGTCTCTGCTCCCTGTTTGACGGCGTGAATGCAGATGAAATAAGTATTCGGAGGTCCCCCGTGTGCTCCCACGGCCGGCAGCGTCCGCTTTGGACTCCAGCGCAGGGGAGAAGCACAGACCCGGGGCCTGGCCCCTGCTCGCCGTGTCACTTCGGTGACTTATTACCCTGGCCAGCCCGTTTTTTCTTTCATGTGTGAGATGAGGGCGCTGTGCCTGACCAGGCGCTCTCAAACTTTGGCAGACAAAAGAATAGTTCAGGAGGCTTGTTAAACAGCAGGATTCTTGGGCCTTCCCTGAGAGCCCAGCTTTGCGGGTGGTGGTGTTGTCCATGGACCGCAGTGGCCCAGGTGGCCCTTCCCAGTTCTGCTGTGACAGTTCGTGAGATGAACCTGGAGAAGCAGTTCAACATCAGCAAAACTTATTTACTACCTACTCGGTTTTCTCCAGCGTGTCCTAATTTGGTGACATTTGCAAAATCAGAGAGCATGCCTGGCCACAATCAGAGAGATAATTCCAGAAACTTATCCTCCTGAGAACCTGTCAGTTTGCATGGCAAGTGACAGCATCAGAAAGCTCCACTCTGGGCAGTGAAGTCCCACAAAGCTTTTATTTGACCTCAGTTCACTGGGACTTTTTCTGGTGCCCCACACATCAAAACAGGGCAGAACCGATTGGTTCTGTTCATGCAGGAGCCACACGGAGCTGGACCTTTGTGTTTAAATTCAACCCAAACAGAAAATAGTAGATGACAAAGGACTCGCCACCATTTATCAATAGCCTCATCTGTGATTTTAAGAATGTGCAGCCTCAAGCAAAAGAAGACAAAAAAACAACAAAACACAAAACCTACAAAGCTTGGATGGCTAACGCGTCTTCAGGATTCTGTGGTGAAGCTGGGGAGGCCTTCCTCCAAGGTCCAGCTGCGCTGGACGTGCGTGGTCGGGGACAGACACCTGACCCTTCACCTCAGGAGCTCGTGAAGGGCGTGGGTGAGAAAGGCTCTTCCCGGCTCCTGAAAGGGGCGAGCGTGGCGGATGCCGCCCGTGCCTCTCCCAGTGGACGTGCTGTTGACCTTGGCCCGTGGTGGTTCTGGGGAGGCGTCACTTCTGGTGCCCATCGGCCTTCATCCTTGGCATGCGAGACCCTCGAGTCGATGGGTGCGCAGGCCTCGGGTCTTCTGTGCACCCTTCCCGAGACGTTGGGTGACATTAAACGAGCAGACGCGTCACCGTCGTGCGCGCATTTCCCATCCAGTGCAGGATACTCAGCTTTCTGCCAAATGCGGGCTTAACTTCTCCCGGATCTTCGGTCGTGCATAATTAACATCTCGTTGAGCATTCGCCTTTCGTGCTTTTCGTACAGACTTAATCTTAGACGGCGCTCTGGGTCCCGTGCTCCCAAAAGCACGTTTGGCTTACTTCACGGTTTTGCCTTCGGGTTTCGGGGATGCCTTTCCCTGAGTTTTCCTGGAGAAGTTGAGGTGCGTGGATCCAATACCCACCTCCTTTCTACTCCGTGGCAAACACCGATGCCCAGCACTCAGCTTCCAGAGGGCTGGAGGTGAAGGCGGCAGCACACCTACAGATGCTAAAGCTAATTAACCCCAGAAAAGGGGGGCGGGGTGGGGGCGGGGCGCCGCGCTGCCCACTGCGGCACGCCCACGGGCACCGGCACGCCCACGGGCACCGGCACACGTGCTTTCTCGTGGAGCTTCGGAAGTCTGTGAGGTAGGATCGTGGTCTGGTTTCCCAAACCAGGAGCCCGGAGCTCAGAGATCTAGGAGACTTAGCAAAGCCACGCTCACGGCCGCCGCAGCATCCGCGCGGAAGCCCCGCCCCCACCCCCACCGCAGAGCCCCGCTTTCTCGAAGCCCTGTTTGTTTCATGGCTGTGAACACTCAGATTTGGTCAAGGGACGGGAGAGAGGGAGCTGCCGGCTGCCCGGGAGGACAGCGCTGGCTGCCGCGCGCCTTCTTGGGGAGTGGACGCGGGGGCCAGGAAGACAGCTCAGCGCGTCGCCCGTCCCTACTGCCTTTTCCTGGGGGAGGGTCTAGCAGCGTGGTCACCGAAGACGCAGTTCCTATTTGTGCTCGCTGCTGGGAACTTTTAGGGGACATCCTTTAAACGTTTTTCTCTCCGAGCAAAGACAAGCACCTCCGGAACCTCCCCTCTTGCCAAGCAGACGAGATGTAAGAACATGTTTTCTATTGATTTTTAAAAGCAATTCAGGACCCAACCGGTAGTAATAGGTGTGACCTGTGCCGCTTTCCAGGCAGTCACAAGCAGCTCGGAGCCTTGTTGTGCGGCTCTGATGTTTGGGATGTGCATTCTTTGAAGATTACTTCTAAAGCAAGGCGTCCAAATCCTTAATTCACGATTCTGTCTATTCCTGTGGTGTTTACATTCCGCCGTGGCGGGAGATCACTAGGAAAGAGAAGGGTGAAAACGCACTTTTCAAAGGGGCTTTCCCACGCGGGCCCCCGCCAAAGCCCCCGCCCGTCCCCTCCGGTCGGTGCCGAGGCCCGCGTTTCACCCGCAGGGAGCGCGGACATCGGCGGGTGACGGGCAGGTGCGCCACGCCTGGAGCACGTTCGGGCTGAGCTCTGGGCGCACTGGGCCTTGA
This sequence comes from Pteropus medius, assembly GCF_902729225.1. Classification (NCBI taxonomy): domain Eukaryota; kingdom Metazoa; phylum Chordata; class Mammalia; order Chiroptera; family Pteropodidae; genus Pteropus; species Pteropus medius. Next base: position 650,885 of record NW_024349224.1, on the reverse strand, counting down.
GTAGCGAGCGCCGGTGTGGCCGAGGGTGTCCGGGCACGTCTCTGGCGTCTGTCTCCGCGACGCCTTCACGCTCGCTAAGGGACGCTTTCCGCCCTTTGCTGGAAGCCGGCTCCGGGAGGGTCTTGGGGAGAGGCCGGCAGAGCGGATCGCTTTGGCCGGTGAACGGCGCGGGGCTGTGCGGGGGCCAGGCATCGGGGGAGGAAAGATCCTCCTACGAGAGAAGCCGGGGATTCTGCAGTGAGAGGCCAGGTGCCGTGGACACAGGATGCCCTGGGCCCTGAATCGAAGATGGTTCCCGCCCCCTGCACCCCCCCTCCCCCCACCGCACGATTCACAGGCACAGAGTAAGTGGGGGACACAGCCTTTCCGGATTTTTTCCTAGCCGTGAATGTGGTTGTCTGCATTTTGGGACCGTCTTCAAGGCACACGTGGTCTGTCCGTGATATCACCCAGGGCTCTGGTTAGTGGCCTCTCCAGCGAACATTGGGGGCGGGTCTACTCCTCCGCCGTCCCACAGGTCAGCCACACTCGGACACTTAAGACTGTCTGTTGTCAGTGGGAGCGCGGCGCCTGACCGCCAAGCCCTCTCTGGGTCCCCTTGTGTTTCCGGGGTCAGGATGGGCACAGTTCCGTATGGCGCCCTGTGTCTCCATTGCTGGAGGCCCGCAAGCCATCTCTGCTGGACTCTGCATCACCCTGACGTGTCCTCCTCCCCGTGAACTGGACGAATATGACATGGAGGTTCGTCGTGGAACTCACCGCGAGCTCCCAGACGCCTCCCGCTTACGGGGCGTGCGGCGCGGGTTCAGGCTTTTGCAGGTGTCAGTGTGCTGACCTGCTGTGACGTGTGGAGAAAGCAGGCGTCTGACACACGTCCCCATCCCTTTAAAAACAGTCCCCTTAACATCGTGCTGACTATTCAAAGGATAGTTTGGCCTTGAAATACAAAAAACGGTCATTAAATTTTTTACCTTTGAAAAATACTTTGTATTTTCTTTAGGGAGCATGCCCCAAAACTTTCAGTGGCTCTAGCTGGCTTTGGCCGCGGACAATACCTCCATCTTCCCACGGGCCTGGGTGCCTCAGAGAACGCTGCAGGAGGGGTCCAGGGTGTGTTCCGGGGCGGGGCATGAGGGTCTCTCCCTTTCCATCTCCTTCAGATCCACAGTGTTCTTAGGGCCCATGAAAATCGACTTTGGGGCTTTCAGTTCGTTTTCTGCCCCCGTGTTAATAAATGTGAGAAGCACGTGCCTCACTTTCCCTCGAGTAGACACGACTGTAAGCGACCTGTGGAGCCCACGGCGCCCGGCGCGGGCAGCAGCGGCAGGCGGGCCCCCCGGGCGCCCAGCGGGAGGGGACGGACGCCTCGCGGGCGTGAGGCGCCATGGAGACCGGGTCAGGGGCTTCGGTCATAGCCCAGATAGACCGGTTTGGTGTTTTCCAGAGTGTTTTATTGTTTCTACATGGGGGTGCGGGCAGAGGGGGTTCTGAACTGTGGGACATTTAGAGCATCCGACTATTTTAAAAAGTTAGATGCTGTGATTCTCTTAAAAATCATTGAATTTTAAATCTATGTTGTGGTCCTTTGAAGAAGGTCGAGGGCATTTTGAGATGATGACGATGAACTGAGTGGACAGATGTGGCATCTGTTCCTGAAGCGCACGCCCACAGCACTCACCCCGCTTGGGACCTGCGCCCTGGGGCACCTCTCCACCCCCAGTCCCCCTGCTCGTCTGGAGGGTAGAGGGACCCTAGCTGGTGTTCCCAGAAGGCCACACGAATGATAAATACTGTTACTATTCAGAAGGAAGAATTGACTTAAAAAATGTGCCTTTGATTCACTAATCTCTGACATTGAGACATTTTTTGAAGTCTATTGCTATAATTAGAATTCTATAAGCCATTTTATGTCTCTATCAAAATTTTAAGAGACATAGAAAATTTAAGGTTTTTTTGGGCTTACCATTCATCATATCGGCGTGAGTCATTCTGCAGTCTGGGCTTCAGCGTGGAGCAGTTCTTTGGGGCCAGGGACTCGGCCTGTCACGGGTCTCTGTGGACAGCAGCCCGTCACCCTGCACCCAAGCTGCACTATGGAGCCTGGATTTTAAAATGCGCTTGTGAATCGTGTCTCCGCTTTGTTTTGATTTGTTCTTTGAAGCCAAAATGTGGGATCGGATGACCAAGCTGGAGGGGAAGGTGTCATTTAGAACCCGGGACTTCCACACCCGTCGGCCGTGCCGTGTGTGTCCTGGCGGGGCGGAGGTGGCAGGCAGGGGTGGGCGACGTGGTTTCTGGGGACATGTGGGTTCAGGTGAGTCACGGCTAGGCTTCGAGACGGGTAATTGGTGGCATGTGGCCCGTGAGCCACGTGTGAGAGCCTTTCCTTAGTCATAGGGAAGGCGGACACGCATCGCAAATAAAAGCCTCATCAGATTAGTGAGTCAGAAAAGACGCTAATCCGAACCCGATGTTTCCTTTCTGCTTCTTTCGTCCCCGAAGCAGACGCTGTTCCTGTCCTTTAAAAAAATCAGTTTGCAAAAAAGACCGATTTAACCACAGTTGAAAGGGGTGGGGGCCGCGTCACCAGTGTACTCTGACGATTAGCATGAAGATGAGTTCACTTTAGCCAGGCTGGAACTTGTTCCTAACAGAATTTTAAATACTTCGTGAAAAGGAAGATTATGTCTATCTAGTTACACCATTCCTTGATATATGCTCCATGTCAGAGTGCCATTGTCTCCTGGGTAAAGACGGGAGTTCAAATACCCACTATCTCTCCCCTGGTGCTCCAAACGCGGTGCTTTGAAGTTTTTATAATCCATCTGTCATCTTAGCGAGGAGGGCGCATGTTCTGTACCACTCAATTACAGAACTCGCCTTTGCCAGCTCCAGTGAGACAGGAAGGACTATTGCGGGTGGCTGAGGGAGACTGTCAGCTCCACCGAATTCGGGGACTCGTGTGGCCGCGTCGCCCGGGGGCGGGAGCGAGCGCCTTTTGTTTAAGCGCTGGAGGGGTTCACTCGGCATTGGGCAGAGAGCTTTTGATCCCCCCCCCCTTCCGGAGTGTCGCCTTCAATTTGATTGTTCTTGTTTGAAAAATAAAAACAAAAAACAAAAAACAAAAAACGTCGCCCCGGCCTCCTCTGGAATGTGGGTGGAAACTGGGACGTTTGTTTAACCGACGGTGCAGACAGGGAGCAGCGGAATGCTTTTGTGTCTGTGGTTTCGCCTCGGTGGCAGAGGGTTTCACTCGGGCCTGAGAGAAGGTGGTGGTGGAGGCAGCCCGACTGCCACCGAGACGGCTGTCACCATCGCGTGAGCCGAGAGCCTGAGCGGGGACGCTCTGCCATCTGGTGAGCTCCGAGCAAGTCCGCCCTGGCCGAGAGGTCCCCGCCCCGGGCTGTTTTATTTAAAGGCACTCTACCCCGGAGTGCTCGCTGTCGCCGGATGGCGCGTTAACTTCTCACTCATTGAGTCACGGGTGGTTAAATTCGTTGTCTTATGTGGAATGAGTTTGATGATCTCGGCTTAGCCTCTAGTGGGTATTAATTCACATTATGAAATAGCCCAGAATAATTTAGCGCCGTGTGGCATAATTTGCATTTTTACTCAAGATAGGGGCAATGACAGTGTCTGTGGATATGTGTGTGTTTTTTTTTTTCTCCCCATTCAAAAGAGGCTGGCTCTCCTTTGTGGCTTCCAGGGTGATGGTTGGTGGGGTTACTATGATTAATTTGTTGGGAGCATGTGGCTCGAGAGCCTGGCGTGGTGAGCACACGACATTCTAGCTTGGCACTAAAACCGAAGAAGAAATATTTGCGGGGACACAGTTCCAGCTGGGATGGCCCGGGGTTTCGCGGCCCCGCCCAGAGCGGCCGCGTCCTGCACGCATGCGCAGCGGGCCCGGACGGAACCCGAAGGCGGCGGGGTGGGCCCGCTCGGTTTGGGGGTGGATCCCATGTGTCCTGTGGCTCGTGCTGGGACTCGATTCCCTTCACACGGCAGGAAGGTTTTCCAGAAATGCAAGAGACTCTTGCAGTAATTAATTTAGTGAAACTTCTTAAATCTGATCTTCTGTTCAAACTAATCATGGGGGATGGGGTAGCTCGATGTCATTAATTGAATTCTGGAGACCATAAAAAAATGTCTCCGTGCCTCTTCAGGACAGCAGTCTGGAACTGTCGGGTCAGGCTGTGAACCAATTTTCTTCTCATTACTTTTGATTTTGGAGTCAATACAAATTTCATCAGCGATTGCAGGGTGCAGAGCCTCGTCTGCATGGACCCTGCCACGGGAGAATGTGTGTGCGGGGCTCACAGACAGTGCAGCAGCCAGGTCGCAGAGGGCGGAAGGGGGGGCCGCGGAGTGGCGGCCTTGCTCGGGCGGGTGGGTGGAGAGAGGGTGGCCGCCCGGGGCCGGGTCCTGGGCCCCCGCAGGCCGGCCAGCTGGTGCAGCCTCTGGCTCGCCTTCCCTCCGGGGCAGCTGGGCCCTGCTCCCCTTCCAGACCTGCGTCTGTGGCCGAGGTCCTGTCCCCTCCCCCTCCTTCTCCGCCATCCCCCAGGCCTCACGGAAAGTTGACTCTAGGGAGGAGGGGAGCGGTCTCAAGTTCGCGGGACTTAGTGACTTCCCACAGCCTTTTGTGTGGAAACGGAGGTCCAGGCCGTCCCTCGCCGTCCCTCGCCTTCTCTGCTTCCAGTTTGCATCTTCGCAAGTCCTAGGATCAGCCCATCTATCATTAGGTATTGGCTTAATTGGACATTTTTTACGAGCCCAGTTTGCTATTTATGTTAAAAGCAATTCGCAGAAATGCCCTTTCTTCATGATTCGGTATTGGCAATAGCGACGTATGTTTAATCACATTTTCCATGAGTAATTATCTAATTCACATGATTACCAATATAAGCAGGAAAACAGAATGGGGCCTCGCTCCGTCCTGCTCGGGTGGCGACACAGGCACGGTGAGAGTGAGGGGTGGCTGGCTCCGTCGTCCTCTGCGGGGTCGTGCGGGCTCCTGCGTGGCAGGCGCGCTCTGCGGCCGAGCTCGCGGGAGGGACAGGAGGCACGAATCTGTCGCGATGCGGTCGGAGCCTCCTCTGCGTGGGTCCCAGCGTTCGGGGCCGTCCTTCCTCAAGATTTCTGGGACGCGGAGGTCACATTTTTTATTCATGTTGAAAAATATTCGTTTATCAGTATTGGTGCCACTGTAAACAAGTGATAAAGTGACAACATTTACAACAGTAAAACTGACAGCATTTACTTTAATTTTCTGTCATTTTGGTAATTATATCAATCAAGACCCAAAACTAAAATGATATTTTAGCATGCAGTAAGAAATGAGGAATTCAGATCTTAAAAGACCATTACAATTAGCTTTGAAATGCTCGCCATTTCGCCATAATTGTTTCATATAGCTTATATGTCTTCATTTACAGCCGAATATTCCGTTGATCTTTTATAAACAAAGTAGCACCCATCTGCTCCTTGAGACACTCCTGGCGCCTATTCATTGCAAAAATAATACATGTCCTAATGGCTTCCACACATTCTGAAATCTCCCTTTTGAAATTGGTCTTGGCAGATTATTTGCAGGTACTTGAGTTGCATCTGTTTGCAATTTTGCAAATGCAGAAGACGTGAATGTGGAGCGCTGGAGAGGGCCATTTCAGCGCTCGGCGGCCCTGGCTGTCGTGGAGCGCCCGCTCATCTTCTGGAAGGTGGGGCGCGCGTCAGGTTGGGAGACACGACGGGCCGGGGCCGGGGCCGGGGCCGGGGCCGGGGTCTGAGGACGTTCCCCTCGCCCGCCATGCCTTCCGCGGCTGTTCCTCGCTTCTCTCTCCATTTAAGCTTTAGCCCAGCACCCATCGCCAAGAGGGCGTTCTGCTGATAAAGTGAGGGACCGGGAAGAGAGTAAATCTGAAATAATTGTGAGCTCCGGGCTTTCGGACTCGTTACCGCCACGTGGCCAGCAGCTGACCGGCCGTGGGTCGGCCGCACGGACAAGGAAGAGCTCGATATCACGGTGCTGGAGTGTGGGCTCCGGCCCGCCTCCCAGGAGGGAAGGTGGTCGCTGCGAGGCCAGCGTGCGGCCAGCCGGCCACCTGCCACGTGCACGGAGGGGCCCCTCGGCGTCTCGTGGGGGTTGTTTCTCCTTTGGTCAGACTGCGGAGTCCAGGAGGCCGAAGCTAGGCGAACGTCCTTCTGGAATGCCGTCTGTGACCTGGTCACGCTGAGCGTGTAGAGCGAGTGTTCGGCTTGGCATTGGGGTCGTTAGGCCCTCTCCACTGATGCCGCGGCCACTGGCCACCGGCCATTTCTGCTGCGGAGGGAGGCTCGTCCCCCTTCCGCTTCCGGCCCCCTTCCCTGGCTTCTCTCTGGTCCTCACGCTTGTCAGAGTGCCAGGCGAGAGTCAGTCCAGGGCCTGGCGCTCCCTCTGGTTGTCATTTTGGCCACAAATCAGGAGTCAAGCCGTGGAGATGCCATTGGTGGCCGCGAATGGATAAAGCCTACCGTGTCACCACAAGCCACTTCCGACTGCGGACAGAAGGGCTTTAAAACCCAAACTAGCTCCATCCGCCTCTTAATCTGGCGGGAGCCTCGCGGATGCGCAGACGCGGCTGGAGTCGCAGTTGGCTTTCGGGGTGGGGAGGGGTGTGCTGTGCTCTGCCGGCCCCGGCGTCTGCGTGGAGCTGAAGGTGCCTTTGGGGCAGGAAGGGACAGCATGTATGACGTGCCGCCGCGGAGCTGCTGGCCCCCATCCCCCACTAGAGAGGGCCTCGGTCATTGCAACAGATCAGTGCTTCACAGACGTCTACTTTACGTGACGAGTTCTTTAGTACAGAAGTCACATGTACTAATTAAAGATTCTTACTTTTTTATTACATTGGAAGGAGTATGGAATTATAGGTTTCTTGCGGTTTAGTTAAAGGCAAGTGGACCACCTGAGACCGGTGACGTTTCCGAGGGTGAGGCTGTGAGAACCTTCTAGCAACGCCAGCCAGTGTTTTGCGGGGCGTGATGGTGGTTTTGCCCCGAACGAGAGCAGGCGTCCGGTGCCTCGGCTGCTTCGGGATCCTTGCCGTGCTGATTCTGTCATGAATGGGAGGTTAGACTTTAAAGAGAAAGAATCCCAAATTACCAAAGCGACACGCTGGGAGCGGGGATGTCCCTTCGAAGGCCCTGAGCTGTCCTCAGGCAGTGATAGTCCAGGCGTGTCCTGGGCCGGTGGCGTGGGCATCCCCGGGACTTGTCAGAATGCAGGTTCTCAGGCCCGGCCCCAGACCGGCGGTGTCAGTGGGTGGGCCCAGCGGTCCCTGTGTCCCTAAGCCCTCCTTCGGCCGTGGAATGTGGGATGGCTTTTCCCAGGCTGGACATGTACCCGACCTTCGCGCCCCACTATGCAGACTCTGGAACGTTCCTGGTTCCCCAGAGGCCACACCCCAAGCCTTTGGATCCAGTGAGCCATGTCCCCAGCTGAGCTGGGTTGAAACGCAGCAGGACAGACGAACGCTTATTAGCCAGAAGTTTTTCTTCTGCCCGTTTCAGAGTTGACTCATTGGGCTTCCTCTCTGACGGTGACCGCTTGGCCATCAGGGCACTGAAAATGCAGAGGTCACTCGGACGTCTCGCATGCCTTCACTTTAGGCGTGCATTCTGGAGAGTTCCGTCTGTCCTTGGCACAGCAGGTCGGTGCGAATGTCCGCCATGCGACTCCCTCCTCCCGCCTCGTGGGCGATGGCGCCTCCTGCCCATGTTGGGGACGGTGGGACAGCCGTTCACGATGGCAGGTGCCCACTTCCCCACTCGGGGCTCCGTATGGACTTGCTGTTGGGGTGGAGGACCCCCCTATACTGCGCAGCTGCTGCTGGCACCTCTTTGACAGAAAGATCTCGGCCGTATGGTCACCGTGAGGTGCTGGGGCGCGGGGCTGGTGGCCGGGGTGCGAGGCCAGCCTCCGTGTCCTGCAGGCGTCGGCTTCCTCAAGTAGAGCCTTGTGGGCACGAGGTAGACGCTTGGCGGTGGGTGCAGGGTAGCGGCGGTGTGAAGTGCACTGGCCGCTCACCGTGGCTGCTGAGGGCCCCGCTCTGGGTCGGAAAGTGACAGGCGAGGGCTTTCTATGGGGAAGTGGCGCCCCAGGTGCCAGCCATGCTGCTGCTCTTCCTGCAGGGTCTCTAGGGAAGCTCGTGGCCCCGAAGGGGAGGCCGTAGGCAGGTGGGGGCCGTGCCGTCTCCCCTACCCGTCCAGCTGGGCTTCCGGGACATGAGCGCGGCCCGCACCACGCGGGGCCGTGGCAGGCGATGCGTGGATTTTAAGTTTGAACGGTGGCCGTCTTAAGATCTGTCAAAACTAACGAGCGCATCCCAGCTGTGATTTCGTGGACGTCGCCGCCGCCCAAGGGGACGCTAAGTTTAAAGAGAGCGAGTTGGTTCGAAGTTAAAGAAAAGTTTAAGCCCGGGTGGCACCAGGCCTGGCGGCAGCCGCCGGGCACTGCACAGGTGACCAAGGAGCCGGGGCGGCCGCCGGGGGCGGGGCCAGCGAGGGCCCCCACGCGTGTTTCGTGGATGCGCGTCCCGCCCGCCCCTCGCGTGTCATGCCGCGTGCGGGCGCCTCTGCGTCTCGTTGGCGACGCAGTTACTGGCACTGTGGGAGGCCGCAGGTTCAAAGCCAGCGCCGACGAAGCCCGCTCGCCCCTCCGCACGTGCGGGTTTGGTTTCGGTGGCAACAGTGCTGTTCTTCAGGAGAAGACCCCGCCGACCCGTGAAGGACCGGACCGCTGAGCCCAGAGCCCCTCCTCAGCAGAGACCCCAGGGCATAGGTCCAGCGGGAGGGAGGACAGCCGTTATCTGTCCCTCCAAATGTCTCGAGGGATCAGCATGACGGAAACCCTTGTGCCGAGTGACTTTGTACAAAGTACAGGCCTATGGTGGCTCCGAGGCCAGCAGGGCCACCCTCCCTGGCCCCTTGCTGCAGGCTGGGGGCTGGGGCCTGTGGGAATGAGCAGCAGGTGCCCGGGGAGGGGGCGCCACGGGGTTGGGGGCTCAGAGAGTCAGGTGGCAGGCCTGGGGCTCTCTCAGGGCTCCCCGTGGGTGGCTGCTTAAGAATGGAGGTGCAGTGGGGTCACTTCCCTGCAGCGGTGGGACCGGGTGGGGACTGGGCACCCTTGGGATGTGGAGGCTCCAACTCTGCTGCCCTCGCCCAGCCGACCTCTCTTTGTCCCGATGGCTGGCTGGGGCGGCCGACTCGATACTCGATGCTCGAGGCTTTAGGGGACGGCCCCAAGGAGGGCGGGGTGCGGCTTCTGCCCTCGGGCAGCTGAGCGACCCCGTGGGAGAGGCCTGGCACAGGCAGGTGCGCTGGGCCACCTGTCGGGTGTGGGTGTTCGGAGAGTGGCAAGCCTGGGGAGCAGGACCCGGTGTGCGGAGCAGTCCCCGGTAGCCCATGGAGGCGGAGACGGGGAGGGGAGGGGGGGCACTTCCTCTGTGGAAACTCGGGGGCACGGTGCGGGGCACGCAGCAAAAGCTCGGTAAACATTTGTCAAGTGACCTGAGCTGAAGTGGGTGCCAGAGGGGTGTCTAGCATGATTATTTCAGAAAGCTTTTCGAGGACCCTGCCTGGGACCCGGGACTGAGCCATAGCCAGTGCCCACCCCGGCCATCGCCCACACTCTGGTGCCATCGGGCCTGTGGACCCACGGAAACTCCCAGCGGCTTCCTGCCTTTCAGTGACTCGATGTGGACGGGGTCACCTGTGCTGGGGCGGGGAGGTCCTCATCGGGCTGTGGGCCTGTCCGCAAAGGCGGACGCTCCACGGGGGGCAGTGGCACTGCCTGCCCCATGGTGCTGGTCTCGTGTGTCCTGGTCTCTCCCGGGTCCCTGCCGCACTCGGCCCGTGTCACACATTTATTTGTGCTCATCGAATCTGCAGTCACTCACTGCTGCAAGGAGTCTCCTGCAGCCAAGTGTGTGTGTGCACGCGCGCTTGCTCACACGCTGCGGGTCGAAGTCAGAGCCTGTCTGTCCGTGGCTGTCCATTTAACTAAGTTAAAAATGTTTCCCCGAATCCTTACTGAGGCATTTTACTAGAGAGAAACTCCCAGACTAGGCTCAGCTGAAACTTAGACACACACACACACACACACGCACGCACGCACCACTTCAGACTCACTGAAGAACTACAAGAGAAAATAAGGACATTGACAGTCCGGGAACACAGGGGAGCCGCTTTCGGTTTGACTTCCAAGCTGGGCGCACTTGAAAGGTTGGCTACGAGCGAGCATAATCAGATCTTTCTTTTTGTCCATATTTAATTCAAACGGGACAGCTCTGTGCTGACTCGTAACACAGAACGGCCACCCACCATGGTGGCGCTCCCAGCCAGTGAGGCCGGCTGGCGGAAGCTGTCTTAAACGGTGCTAATCAGCCCGCAGAGCCCTGCCCTCTCTCCCCGCCGGCCCTGTGATTCAGATGTGCGGATAACCTGGAATCGAACGTGTCAGGATGCAGACCTGTGAAGGGGACAGGGGACCCCCGGCCGGCGGAGCTGGGAGGCGATGCCGGGGCAGGGGTTTCACCCCCCCTGTGCGTGTGTGTGTGTGTGCGTGCGCGCATGTTATTATTGTTCAGGGCCAGGGACAAAATGGAAGGTTCAAGTTCTGAAATCTTTATAAGGGACCTTGGGATTTTGTGTACGTTAAATGAATCGACAGACATTTTTGCTGCTAAAGGGTGAATCGCAATTTGTGATGACTTTTTTTAAGCCGCGGCTACTCTGAAACTTTCTCCCATCCTCCCATGCACAAGACAGACAGACAGACAGACAGACACAGACACACACACACACACACACACACACACACCCGCCTGCCGAGCACGTCCCCCAGGGAAGTTTAACGGAAGAGTTGCTATTGTCACTGTCCTAGCCAGCAGCAGTGCAGCTGAGGGTCAGTTGCTATTTCTATTTTAAACCTTGATTTTTGCAAAGTTTGTCTTTTGACTGTTCTCATTCTAATCAGGCTTAGTCGGGGGATCTGCTCCAAGCTCCACACCAGGCTGTGAGGACGGAGAAGGATAAACCAAGGGATTAAACAAAAAGTTCTGCTCCGTCAATAGGCGCGTGTGTGTGCGCGCGTGCGTGTGTGTGCGTGCGTGCGTGTGCGTGTGTGCGCGCGTGCGTATGTGCGTGCGTATGTGCGTGTGTGCACGTGTGTGCGTGCACATGTGTGTGTCTGCAGTGCGCGTGCGCATGCACGTGTGAGACAGAGAGACAGAGAGACAGAGACAGAGAGAGAGACAGAGAGAGGCGCATTCTTTGGCCATTCATGGAGCAGCCACTCCCTTAATTTCAGACACTGCAGTTTATTGTGGAGCTGTGTTCTGGGTGCTGCTGTGTTCTGGGTGCTGCTGTGTTTGACTTCGCACGCGATTTGTTGGCTGTGCGTTCAGAGTGCTACTTCTTCTGCCGACGACTGTGTGTGCCTCAGAGACGGGACTGTCCACTCACAGCCCGGCCCTAACGTTCCGGGTGCAGTGCCCGGGTGCCGCCCGCCCCCAGCCTCTGCTGCCGCCAGGGTTCGTTCCTCCCTGACTTTGCTTGTTGACGCCTTGATCGGCTCAGATGCCACCTTGCCTCTTCCAGCCGCACCGGTGGCAGCCAGGAGGAAGTGCTCCTTCGGAGCCCTCTCTCTTTTGCCACGCACCTCTCGTTCTGTCCTGGGGGGGACACTCAGCACGCATCTTGCCCCTCCTACTGCGTGGGGAGCTCCTGCAGGGCACGGAGCTGGGCAGATGCCGGGGTGCGCACAGGAGGAGGCCGGACTGCTTAGACGTGTTTCTTGAGGACTTTGGGGGTCCCCGCCTAAGACTTGCCGTCTTCCGAAGAAAGGGCGTTGAGAGGAGCCAGGCTGGGAGTGGGCAAAAGGAGCGGAAAATACTCGCGGTGTCACCTGGTCGCCTGACTCGGTGGGGGCGGGCGCAGGGGCGCAGGGGCGCAGGGGCGCCCTGCTGTGGGGATGGGTGCTCCTCTCTTGGAAGCCTGTAGATTTTCTCCCTGAGAGGCTGCTCCGTCGGGGGGGAAGGACAAGGTCCTGATTCGTGGCTCCTCGTCCCCATCCTCGTCACCGTCAGGCTGACTGGCACCACATGGCCTGGCATCCAGGAGGGCCTGGGGTGCTTTCCTGTGGTTTGGACCTGCGCTGGCTTCCCCAGGGGAACGCCTGGCACGCGTTTAATTATTCATTGGTGTTCTCGCTGTATCTCCCTGCGCCTTGATTGTTTTGTCTTTCCCTAAAAATATTTATTTGAAATTCTGTGATCAAAGAGTGAAAAAAAGAATAAAATAAAGCAGGATATTAAAATGTAAAAAAATTTCTTAGGAGGTTGGAATGTCAAGATCATTTTTATTAGAAAAGTTTACAAGATGAAGCCACAAATTATTTACGTAAATTTCATACATCGAGCATGATGCTCCCAGCCGTGCTTCTGGTGAGTGATATTGGCCGGAATAACCTGGATTTAAAATACCTTCTACTTAAGGCAGGAAAAATTCATCTTAATTAAAATTAACGGATTTTTCTTGATCATATTTTCTCTCTCTCTCTCTCTCTCTCTCTCACACACACACACACACACACACACTGACACACATCTGTGTTCAGAATTGGTAAAGAAAGAACTCTGGTTAAATAATCCACTTTTCCTGACAACGGAATCCGTTATGGAGGTGCAAATATGCAGAAAGCTCTTTGGAAATGCACCCTCGTAGTTGTCAGGTTTTATTATGCAGGAAGGTGTCATGTTTGTTGCGAAGCTGAGTGCAGATGGCAGAGTGGAAGAAATGGATCACTAATTTTAACAATGATTAATGAACAGAGATAGAAAATGAATTACATTGGACTATCGGAGGCAAGAAATATTTTTGTGAAAATTTTGACTCATCTGCTCTGCTGTTCTCTGCAAATTATTTTCAGAAATTCTATATGTTGTCAACAGTTGACTGCATTTTCCATTACTGTCTATTTCTGTTCTTAAGTACTTTTGTGTTATTAGAGATACATAATTTCAAAATACCAATACATTTCTGATTACTTAGAGAAAATATATGTAACAGTGTGACTGTTCCATAGACGCCAGCCATAAAAGTCCTGTTTTATAATAATCTTTCATTCTTCCTCATTTTATCACTACATTAGGGACGTTTGATAAAAAAGAACGGAGTGGGTAGGGACTGCCCTGGCCCACGCTGAGTAAAGAGCAAACGGCAGCGAAGGTGGCAGCGAACGTGTGGTCTGGCGGCTGGTTGTGGCCCGAAGCCGCCACCAGCCCCGTCCTCTGCGATGTGGCCCCAGACGCGTTGTGACACTCTGTCCTTCAGGCACAGGCAGTGGCCCCCCGGCCTTGAAGCCGCCCAGACGTTCTCCCCCAGTGGACCCTCGCTGTGCCCTGCCTCCGCTCTGCTGGCCGCGGCCCCGACAGCGCATTCTCCCGGTGCCTTGCGGGCCTCGCTTTCTTCGTCAGCCTCGCCGTCGTGCGTGTGTGTGTGTG
>NW_024349224.1:620883-637173 GCF_902729225.1 Pteropus medius | reverse complement strand
GTGCGTGCCTGTGTGTGCATGCGTGCGTGCGTATGCGTGTGCATGCGCGTGCGTGCGCGTGCCTGTGTGCGCGTGTGTGCGCGTGCATCTACAAGTGGGTGGAGTGCGGTTTCTTTGGCGTGAGCTCCGCTCCTGGCGGCAGGCACGCCTGTGGTGTCCCACGTGCAGAATGGGTAATGATCGTTTTCTCCTTCCTTTCTCCTTCCGTTTTCCCCATTCTTTCTTTTTCCTTCGTTGACTTTTGGTAGAGCTGGTAACCGCCTGAAATATGTTGGCTTCGAGGCATCTCGTGTGCCGAGGTCCCTGCGTTTGAGGCATGAGCTGCTAGTGTTGGGATCCTGGGTTATAATTGGCAGACACTTAATTTCTTCCATCAGGAGCCACTTCAGGGATGACGTGAGCGAATGTCATAGTTAGCGCTTCAGGACACTGCTGTTTCAGGATGACCCTGTCCCAGCTCAGCCACCTGCAGTGCGGGATGCAGCCCACCTCTCAGCCTCCGCTCCTGCAGCCTGGGCTGGGAGGTTCCTCTGCATTAAAACCTTATGGGGCAGGGTCCCCGAGGTTCCCAGTGTGTCCCCACACTCCCAGGAATGCCGGCCGCCCAGGGTCCGGCTTTCACACAGGCTAAGCTGCCTCCCGAGAGCTGCCTGGTGCCTGAACAAATGGACGATCTATAACTACTTCCTCCTCCTGCAGCTGAGCTTTCCAAGTTTTCAACTTGACTGTTTTATTTATGCTCTTGACCTGTAAAAACAAGCAGGCTGTTTAAAAAGCAAAAAGTACTTCCCATGATTAGAGTACTTGGAGCTGAAGCAAATTGCAGGATGAAGAGGACATTCCTTGTCACTCCCGTGGAAGTGTCACAGGGTTTGCTTCCTGGGGGTCGTCTGTGGCTCCCAGTCCCACTGCTGGGGGGCCCGGAAAAGACTCACGTGCCTGCCCTGTCCTTGCTTTTCGGTGGTGGAGTTAGCCTGGTGAACATTTAGAATGTGCGTGGATGGTTCTAAGTCAAGTGCTTTGCACATAATTACGGCCCCGGTGGGAAACACTGGAGAAGCAGCTCGTGCTGCGATGCGCATCCTGCTGAGGTGACAGGGTGTGTGCCCAACACCCGGGACGCACACTCGGCCTCGGTGAGCAGGCGGGCGCTCCAGGGGGCCACCTCAGAATGTGACCGGGGCGAGCGTGGTCCGTGTCTCTAGGCACACGTGTTGAGCGGCGTGGTCTTGGGGGTCCCCCGCAGGCCCTGCCCGGGAGGCCGCCTTGCACGGGCCCGATGAGGTGGCTGTCGGGAGAGGGGTGTGTTCGGCGCTGTAGCTCCATGTGTGCTGGGGACAGTGGCCAATGGCCTGGGCCCAGCTGGGCACTACTCCAGGGGTGACTGAGTGGTGCAAGGTGTGCAGGGGGTGAGCTCAGGCGGGGACAGAGAGGTCGGGGGAACACACAAGGAGCGGATGGCCTACTATGGGACAGGTGACTCCAAGGCACAGCACTAGCACTGTGACCCGTGGACCGCCTTGCGCCTGTGGCGGGGAGTCGGTGGTGGGGCTCCACACGGGGAGTGGGGTGCTCAAGACGCTGGCGTCTGGACCCGCACCCGGGAAGCACGTGTGTGCTCAGCCCGCCTCCTCCAGGTGCGGACACCTGGTCACCCCATCTGAGTGCGTGAGTGCCCGCACGCTCCTGGTGGCTGGGTCCCCGGCCCCTCCTCCGGCGTGTAAAGATGCCACAGGCCAGCGTCCGTCGGCGTGGCCACCACACAGGCTCGGCCGCTCTAGGCTGAGGTGGGGGGCAGCCCCGGCTGTCGCTGGCGCCGGCTGTCGGGGGCAGCTCCGTATCCTTTCCACAGCCGTCATCAGGTTTTGTTTTGGTTGAAATGGCCTTCATATTGATCCGAACTAACTCAGATCTGAGGAGTAAAATGATTTGGAAACTATTTAAAAACATCTCTTTTAATGGGGGAATTTGTCAACAGACAGGTACGCGCTCCCACACACACACGCATTCGGCCGCAGCGGCTGGCGCGTCCAGGGGCTGCGTGTTTATGGGTTTGGTGACACGCGTGCATGTCAGCAGTGACCCACCTGCCGACTGCTCGGCCCAGGTGCCCATCTCGACACGTGTTCTGACGGTGCCTCCTGTGCCTGCTCCCCCCAGGGGTACATGCCGAAGTAAGACAGAGATGGGTAATTATCCAAAAATGGCCAATAACGTGAGCTAGGAGCATTTGGGATGCCTGCCAGCCACCCGGCACCTCAGGTGAGTAACTGTTGACCTTTCTGGGGCTCTGCTGCTTTCCCAATCAGAACCCGAGATCTGTGTACCAACACCTCATTTACTTGATAGACGAAAGAACAACCGCACTTGAAGTAATGTGATTTCTAAATAGACGCTGCCTGTCAAAAATACATGCATTAGAAGTAAAATGTAGCTCAAGGAGACAATTAGCAAACAGAGGTGACACCGTAAACAGGTGCACCCATTATTCCCAAAGCTTGTGGCAATATATTTGCGTCTTTTAGAGTGATGGGTGATCATCTGACGGTTTGGTGAATTATCTATCGGGATCATCTGACTGATGAAGCCGCCGCTGCAGATCATTTAAAAATGCATCTCACAAATTACATGGTAGCTGCGAAAAATGCAGGTTTTTTTTTTTTTTTTTAAAGAACAATGCTTTTGTAAAGCTATGTGCTGGCATACGGGATTTTTTTCTTTGAAAGGATGGAGACCATTTCATTATGCTGGGTGTACAGTCGGTTCAGGTTGTGCAAATTCATTACGATGTTTGTTAATGTATAAAACATTTCCATTCTGGTTTCGGTGACACCGGATCTTGTGTGTTTGTGTGCGATGTGCTGTTTCTGAAACATCTGCCGTCCCTTACCTGTGGGAAGACGAGGGAGAGTGGACTCTTTCTAAGAATGTTTACGAAATCTTTACCGAAGGGGAAGGCTTGGAGGGGGAGAGGGAAAGCATTTTTTTTTTTTTTCCTTTTCTGTGAATCGCTAGGTCTGAATTTTCTGGAATAGGGACTTTGCCACAAGACGAGCAAGGGGGCCTGCCATCGGCCGGGCTGGGACCGGACCCGGCTGTCTTGGGACCTCTGCGCCCGTTTGCAGTGCGGCGCCGGCCTCGGGACGCTCGCTCCCGCGGCCGGCTCCGTTGGTTGCCATCCGTCCTCTGTGCTTCGCGTCCTGGGGCGTGCGGGGCCCCTGGCTTTGGCGGTTCCCACTGCCGCTCTGCACTGCACGGTCACAGGAAACCAGCGTGGAACAGTCTGCGCGGCCTTCGCTGGTTCGCCCTTGGGTTTCCGTGGCCTGTTCCAAAACGGCCGGCAGCTGGAGCTCATCTGAGCGTGGACGTAGAGAGGACGGCTCCGTGGGACAGCAGCACTTTGATGGCACCCGATGCCCAGGCAGAGACATGAGGAAAATAGCAGCGTTCCCAACACCTTCCGCCTGCTGGCCTCCCCTGGGGACGCGGCTCCTGTCCGCTCTGCTCTGTGGCCCGTCACCCAGGTCCTACTTCCCGAGGCATGACGTGCCTGCCTCGCATCGGAGGTGGCAAGGACGGGGCTGCGGGGAACATGTGTCTGAGGGCTTGTCCCCTGGCTGTCCGAGAGGGGGCCGGAGCAGTGGCCGGGCCTGGCCGGCCACCTCCGCTCTGGACTCACGAGCTGGGGCATGCTGTGCGTCGAACCCCGAGGACAGCACGATGATGGAGGAGCCGGCGGAGGGCGGTCTCCAGCCGCTCGGGGGTGTTTGGGCCTCCGTGATCACAGAGGTGGCGGCCAGAGGGCTCCCGGGGCTCCCGGAGTCCGTGCGTGGGGGGCCCTCGTGGTGCCCGGGCGCGGGGCCGCGTGGGGCCAGCCCTGGCCTCCTCCAGGCCGCTCTCGCCTCTCCGTCTCAGGAGACTAGTTTTAGGGGTGCGGGAACACGGAGCGGAGAGAGTCGCTGTGCCCCGCCCACCGGTTTCCCCCGCCGATGGCACGCGGGCCACTGTGCCACGCTGGTCGTGGCTGAAGAGCCAGTGTGCACACACCGTCCTTGACGGACGCCTGTGGCTTTCGTCAGGCCACAGCTTTCCCGACCACCTGCCGTGGGTTTGGACCAATGTGTGGCCTGTGGCCACAGCTCCCCACGTCCGCGCCCCGCCGTGGTGGCCACCGGCCTTCCACCGTGCCCGTAGCCGTGCCTTTTCCAGAACATCGCAGAGCCGAGTCGCGCAGCGTGCCGCTTCTCAGGCCGGCTGCTCCGCGTGGGGACGTGCCCGTCGTCTCGTGGCCTGACAGCGAGCTTGTGTTCAGCGCCGTGCAGCGCCCCGCTGTCTGCAGGAGCCGCCGAACTTTCCCGGCCTCTCGAGGGGCGGCGTGGTCGCTTCTGCGTCCGGCAATGGCGAGGAAAGCTGCTGTGACACCCGGCGGGAGTTTCTGTGGGCGTGAGGTTCCGCCCCGCGGGGCCGGTACCGTGGAGGGTGACCGCCGGATCGTGTGGTGCCGGCGTGTCCGGTTTGTCAGGAGCCGCCAAACCGCCTCCCACGGTGGCAGCGCCATCCGCACCCCAAGAGCGACGGGCGGGGCTTCCCGCGGCACCCGTCCCCCCGGGACGCGATGTCACCACCGCCCCGTGTGTGTCGCCCCCCCGGGTGCGCGGTCCGGTCATCGTCGTTTCAATTTGCAGCTTCCTAGTGACGCGTGATGTCGGGCGTCCCCTCGTGTGCTTGTCTGCCACCTGTCACCTGTCACCTGTAGGTCTCCCTTGATGAGGTGTCCAGATTTTTTTTTTTTTTTGCCCATTTTTTAATCGGGCTGTTTATTTCTTCCGTTGAGTTTTAAGAACTCTTCGCACGTTTTGGATAGCCGTCCTTGGTCAGACGTGTCTCTAGCGAAGGTCTCCGTGTGTGGCTGGGCGTTGCTGTCTCTCTAGGCCTTCCCTTTGTGACCCCTGTGGGCATTGGCCGCCCCGGCCCCGGCCTGCGTTCTCCTGCGGCCACCAGCGCCTGTTCACGTCTGACCTGAGGTTCGGGGCCACATGAGATTAAAGATACACGGCATGCCCCTCCTCGCGCTTATGGATTCACACATTTGCACACGTACACGCAGGAAGGAAAGAAATGTCGACAGTGGTCACACCGGCTGACAGAATTCTGGATGGTCGTTTTCTTTGGGGTATCCCGTGCATTCTAGGTTTCCTACCAACGAACACATGTGACTTGATTGACCAGTTTCGTAAAACCAGAACTAAACGAGCTGAAACGGAAAAGCACCCCCCGCCCAGGAGACCCCGCGGCAGCTCAGCCAGAACGTCCACGACGCTCGTCTTGCCTTCGGCAGATACCCGCGGAGCTGGCCTTCCAAGCGATCGTGATGGCGGTGCGTTTTCTCCAGAAACCTGGCTCAGAAGACAAGAGAATGTTCACGACGGCCCAGCTCCGCTGCCGAGATGGCCCGCGTTTTCGCTCAGCTCAAAATCGGCGCTTTTACAATAGAGACGTAACGCAGCCCATACGTGCGAGCCGTGTGTGCAACTAAAGTTTTCCGACCGCCACGTTAAAATGGTAAAAAGAAACAGGTGAAATTGGCTTTAAGACTACATTTCGTTGGATTCAGTGAATCCGAAACATTTCACGTAGAAAGCGTCAAGAACGTAAATGAGACATTCCCGCCCTTCCAAGCGGGGCGTGCGGGCGCTGGCCGAGCGTTAAGCGGCGTGTGCCAGGCGGAGCGCCCGAACGGCCACCTCGCCTGCAGCAGGGGAGGAGCGACAGCAGGCGGACGCCGCGCGGGGGCTGGGGCTTCACATTTCTTCCTCCAGATAGGCCGCTTCGGAGACGCCTTGCAATGTGATAAGGTCCAGGATGCCCTCTGGAAAGGGGCAAGTGCTTTCGGGTCACGCGAAGACGCAGTCTGTCGCAAAGGTGTTCGCGGTTCTGGATTCTCTCCTTCCTTGGCCTCGCTCTGTCCCGGGCGGCTGCAGTGGCCTTGGATGTGCCGGCACTTGGAGTCCGGAGCTGATGTGGGATCTGCCTCCCATGGCGGGCTGGGCAGTGACATCGGGCCGAGCGCCGGCTCTGGGGAAGGCGGCCCCCAGGTGGAGGAGCCGGGGGCCTCCCGAACGAGTCGGGCTCGGGACCCCGCCAGCGTGGCAGCTGGACGCCAGCAGCTGGGCTCCGGACTCGTGTCCAGTGACACGGGTCTCGAGCCTGTGGTCTGTGCTTCTTACCCGAAGAATATGCGGACAAGAGGGCCCTCGGCTGCCCTGTCCGGGGTCAGGACCTCCCACCTTGGGGTGAAGAGTGGACGTCTGTGAGCACACTGGTGCCCAGGTCTGTGTCCGGGGGCATCGGTGTCCCTGAGCGGCCAGCGCGTGCGGCCCCCGGGCTGCAGGGGTGAGAAGTGGCCCGGTGTGGGCGGAGGGCCCGAGTGTGGCCGCGGGGTCCGCCCACCGGGACGCCCAGGCCCGCGAGCCCCTGACCGTGGCACGCTCCCTCGCGGCCGCCGCCTCAGTGTCCCGTCGGCGAAGGAACGTGGTCGTCGTGCCTGCCCCGTCGGCGTCCTGAGCGTGGGGTGACACAGTGTGCTCGCGTGGTCCGGCGTCACTCCCGCGGAGCGCAGGGGTGGTGGCCGTGTGCCGCCGTGACCACGGTCCAGCCTTGCCTGGACCGCGCCTCCCTGATGGCGCGAGCGCCCCGTGCCCTCCCCGCACCGCGGTCTGCACCGGCGCCGGCGGGAACAGCGTCTCTGTCCTTCGACTTTCTCTCTCCTCCCCTTCTCGGGGCTGTTTTCACTATGAATTAATTGTAGGTTGGGGGGACTCGTGAGCAAAAATCAAAGCCAGGAAACTTCAAAAGGACAGGAGGATGCGGCCACCAGGGGAGCGCAGGGGACAACTGGGGCTCCTGTGGCTGTGAGTGCGGCGGTGGGGGCTTCCCATGTTTCTTCAAAGGGGACACCGGGCGTTTCCGATCGTCACTTAAAAGCTCAGACGCAAACCTTCGGAGGTCGGGAGAGAGACCGAGGTCTCCGAAACAGCTCTTCTTACCTATCGCCGGCAGCGGGAGCCCAGGGGAGCGCGGAGGTGAACCCGGACTTTCCCGGGAAGGGTTAATAATCAGCGTGGCTGTAACAAAGGAGATGCTGCCTTATTATACTGCGAAAGTTTTTTTCTTAACTGTCAGTGAAGCAGTACTAATTATTACTCCAGTGTAAATGAGGTCATTTCCTATTAAGAGAACAAAATGCTTAGCCTCGCCTTGCCAATTCATACCAACTATTTTTCACACATACTCAGCTTTTTAGTTTTTTTTTTTTAATTTTTGATAAAATCCATTCATTTGTATTAGAAAAGTGTAAACCGTCGCGATAATAGTTGCTCATGATTGCCCAGATGAGGCTTTGTGATGTGTGGGTTGTTTGAATACCATGTGTTAGCTATGGAACAATTAGGCAGCTGAATGGATCTTTAAAACAATCAGATACTTTTATCTCACTGAAAAAATACATTCCTTGGATGTGTACTGTTAAACCGTAAATTCTGGGGAACATTATACTCACGTCATGAGGAGAACTTTCGGAAATATGTTGATCAAGGACAAAAAGACATCCGAATATCTTGTCTTGGTGTTTTCATTTTTCCACGCAAGCGAAAAGATTTAAGGAATATTGTAGCAAACAAAGGGTAATTGTTTTAGCCCAGATGTTGCTTTGCACAACAAGCAGGTTACAATGTTCCCACAGAGCTGATGAGCCCAATCAGGGAAATGATTAAAAATTGATTTTGTCCCTGTAATTACAGTATGTAAACTACTTAGCTTGGATTGCAAAGGAAGTGATTTTCTAATTACGTATATACTCTGGTGTCTAATGATTGGTTTTTTGAAGTAATGAAGAGAGAGCACTAACGACTCCTTGGTGTTCTGGTGTTTAAGAAAGACCATCTTTAGAGTAAGCAGCAACAGACAAAGAGTTTAAATTGAATTTTCAACACTGCGAATGTGCACATGGATTTGTTTATTAAAGAGACAGGGAAGTAATTTGATTGGCTCTGAGCATCTAGGCTTTTTTTCATGCTAAAGCACGTAAAAATCCATGCACAGGGTCGGCACGCTGACGGGAAGAAGCCCCTGCGCCCCGTTTGTCATCCCGGCACCTGGGCTGGCTCCGCGGGGTCCCGGTTCCCGAGCACCTGATGTCTGTGCGTCCTGAGCGCGTTCAGACCGGGCAGGTATCAGGTAGCTTCTCCGTGAGAGTCACCTTTGTTCTGCTGCGAAGGTTGCAGGAGGGGGCGGCCTTCCCTGGAAGCCCGTGGGCAGTCCCCCGCGCTACGCTGTCTGGCGTCACGGTGGCAGTGGCCGCCTCCCCCAGCGCGTGCCGTGCACACACGCCGGCCGGGCGTGAGCCCGTGTCGCCGGCCTGGCAGAGCCGGGTCCCGGCGGGTTGAGAGAGGGCTGCCGGCTGCGAGCGCTCACTCGCCAGACGCTGTGGCTGTTGCGTAACAGCTGCCCGGCTCCTGGGTGCTTCCCGCCCTCCACGAAGAGGGCGGTGGCTCCAGGGTGGCCCTGGGGGAAAGCGTGTGGCGAGGCCGCCGAGAAGCTAGTTCGTCACTCCTGGTTCCCGGGGGAGGGCGCGCCAGGCCACGCAGGGCCACCTGGGGAGGCAGCAGGGCCGGCGGAGGGGACTGGGGGGACACGAGCGAGAGCCTTCCCTGTGGCCTCCGAGGGGAGGGCGTGATGAGGCGGGGGGAGCAGGCCGAGGACTGGCGAGGCCCATGGTCTCGTGGCTGCGGGGCAGAGGCCGTCTCTGCCCGTCTGGTTCCAGGCCCTGGGGTGAGGAGGGCAGAGCCATGGCCTGAGTGTGAGCCCCGGATGGAGGAGGTGGCCGGCCTGGCCGTGGACCGGTCGGCTTGCTCAGGAGCAGCGGTCCCAGGAGAGTCACTGTCTCGCGGAGCTGGCTGGTCCTGGGAGGAGCGTTCCCTGCAGTGTCCGCAAAGCCCCAGGTGTCAGAGCATCTGAAATGAAGTCACCACACCTGGGCCGGCGCCGGCCTGGGACTTGGCGCCTGCACCACCAGGGTCCCAGGCTCAGGCGTGCGCAGGACGACCCAGGCCCCCCTTCCTCCCGGCGTGCCACCCGGCAGGCCTCGCTGGCTGTCGGCGAAAGGCACCCTGAACCTGCCCCTCTCCTCCGTCGCGGCAGCCCCCGCCCGGGTCCCGCGGCCGCCCCGTCCCCCGGACGACCGCGGCAGCCTCTGCTGCCTCTGCTCGGTCCCCTCTGCTCTGTCCCCCACAGCAGCCGGAGTGAGCCTTGCCCGACGCAAACCGGATCATGTTGTTTTCTTGCTCAAATCCTGCCAGCCGCTCAGGATAAAACCCAAGTCACCTGCTGAGCCTGACAGGCCGCGGGGACCCCGAGCAGCCCGCCCAGTCTCGTCTTCCCCTCGCCCCCCGCCCGCCGCGTGGGGCCTCTTGCTGCTGCTCAGATGCCCCGTCGCCTTCCCAGCCCAGGGCCTGTGCCCTCCCTGTCCCTCCACCTGTGACCCCCAGCCGTCCTCAGGGCTGCCTCCCTCACTTCGGTCTGTTGTCAGGGGCTCGTTCCCGGAGATCCCAGAAACGTCTTCTCTGGGCGTCTCATCTGACGGAGCCGTCGTCCCTGCCCGTGGTTCGCCCGGCTTCGTTCCCCTGACGCTGTGTCTCGCGTTCACTTGCTTTTCCCTTTGAAGCTGCTCGCCCAGGCCCAAGCCCAGGCCCAGGCCCCACCCCGGCTCGGGCACTGTCAGCCGCTGGGCCCCGGGACCTGGCACACGGGAGGCCCCGGACCGGCGAGGGCCGAAGGGAGACCAGCTCCCTGTTCCCACGTCGCCGTCCTCAGCAGGAGCCCTCTCCCACTGGGCATTTGGAGGGGCAGGGCCCGTGTCACTCGGGGCGTGTGCACCCCTCCGACCTCTCATGGAAAGTGCGAGTCCCTCAGTGCCCACAAGTCCACCGTGAGCGGGTCCTTGTCCCTGGTGGGACCAGGGCACCCTGAGTGCTGGGGGGGGAGGGGCACCCAGAACGCGGGGAGGGGATTGTGGCCCCCGGGGGTGACCCTGCAGAGGCTCAAGCTCCCGTGCGTGGGCCCCAGGGTGCAGGAGAGCGGGGTCAGAGGTGCCCCTGGCAGAGGACTGGGTCCTTCCTCCAGGTAGCTCCAGACCTGCCCCTGCGGCCACCCGCTGCTCTGGCGGAGGGCTGGAGGCGGCTGCCGGCTTCTCTCCGAGTCCCTCCGTCTGCCCTGGACTGCCACGCCCCTCCGCGGCCGCCACGCTCCTGCCATCCGTGAACCTGGGCAGGGACCCTCTGTCTGTCCGGGAACATGCTCGGACTCCCGGGGGGCCGTGTCCGCTGCAGCGGGTGCACCAGGGAGGGTGAATGGAACCAACCCTTCCTCCCCCCACCCGCTCCCCACTCCCCCTCCCTCTCGCCCACCCTGCACCCACTGAGCAGGCCCTCCGCCGGGGCTTAGGGCCTGGTAGCGAGTGGGACACGGCCTTGCCCCATGTGCTGGGAGGTGACGTGGGCACGGCCTTCAGCGTGGTGCCCGGTGCCCGGTGCCCGGTGCCTGGCAGGCCCTTAGCGAGCGGAGCTCTTATTCCTCACAGGCCCTTCACGTGGCCGTGGTACGAGGCGGGAGACAGGGTGCGGGGACCTCGGGGAGGTGCCGCCGTACCCTGGAGCAGGGGGCCCCATGAACTCAGGCTTACGGCAGGGGCCCTGGCCCTGGCGGGCGCCCCCTCTGCTCATCACCTCCTCTCGTGCCCTCGGCTCCCTGTGGGAGGCTGCGCTCCTGCCCGGTGAAGGTGGCTCAGGAGGGAGAGGCAGCCCGTCCCCTTGTCAGGGCCCACGCGATGTCCCCCTTCCTGCAGCCCAGTCACACCGGTGCTGTGGAGGGGGCCGCTGGGCCCCAGGGCTGGCCAGGTCACCTCCCACCCCTTACTGTTGTTTCTGTCCGCGTGCCCCATGTCTCTGCCCTCTCCAGCCTCTTCGCGGCCCCCGCCCTGCTCAGAGCTCCCCACCCCTCCCCCACAGTGGCCCTGGCGGCACCCCAGGACATGAGAGATGGCCCTTCCCGCCCTCCCAGTGCCTGCACCCCCTGCCTTCCCTCCTTCTCGAGGCGCAGCCACCCTGCCCTCCCCCGGCCTCCTCGTCTCCCTGGGCCCTGCCCCCAGCCCCCTGCCCCCTCTGACGTGCCTCCTGGCTGGGCCCCTGTCCCTGCACACTCCACACCAGGGGAGTTTCCACGTCCTGTCCCTTGGGGACCTGCTTCCCCGGGGGTCTGGGGCAGCAGCTATGTCACTGAGGGAACACGTCCCCTGAGCTGCTTCTCTCCGGGTGTGGGTAGCTGTGGGTGACGGCGTGAGCACTTTACCTGTGCGTTTAGGGGAGGCGGGCTTGTCCTTCACACTGGGTGGAACACGTGGTGGAGGTGCTTCTGCCACCCACCCCCTGACCCACGCCCTGCCGTTTCTGCCCTTGTAACCCGCCCGCCCCCGCCGCTCCACCGATCTGGCGGGACTGGCCCCCAGCTGGACTCGTGGGCAGTGTCCCCTCGGCGTGGGGTCCCCATGGGAGGCAGGGACGAGGGGAGGCCTCATGTCAGGGACTTGTTTCTGGTTATGTCACTGTGTTGTTACCTACTTGCACCGGAAAACCAGTTCGTCACTGAGGAAGCCAGGGTCACCACACTGGCACTGCCCGTCCTCCCCATCCTGAACTGAGCCAAGGGGGGCAGCCCCAGCGCGGGACAGCCCCGGCATGCATAGGCAGGGCCCCGGGAGCCATGTTGCTGCCCTGCGTGGTACTAGATGAGCCCCGTGGGCCCCCAGATGGGCCCGTGTCCCCCGTCACCAGACTCCGCGAAGGGCCCGTGTCCCCCGTCACGAGACTCCGCGAAGCTCTAGGTGAGTGGCCCCAGGAGAACAGCCTGCGTATAAACCCAGCGTCTGCCCCCACCTCCTGCACCCCGTCCCCAGATGCGAGCAGTCTGGATGGAGCAAGGGGGCCTTCGCAGAGCCAGCGGTGCTGGGCCTGTTCCGCTCAGCCCAGGAGTTCTGCTCGGCCCTGTTCCGTGGGCCCCAGGGCGGGACCGGGGAGAGAGTGCTCAGCATTTGTTTCTCGCTCTCTAGATTTTCATGTTGTGAGCGTCAGAAAAAACACAGAGCAGAAGGGGACCTGAGCGGCGGGAGGGGTCGTAACTTCCGTCCCGTCCGTCCCGTCCGTCCCGTCCGTCCCGCTGCAGACGGTCGAGCTGAGCTTCGGCGCGGTGTCTCAGCCGCAGGTGGTTTGCTCAGACAGCCGTGGCCTTGCCGCACTTCGCGGGAGCACCTGAGCACGCCGGCAGCAGGCGCCCCTGAGCTTGGCAGGGAGCGGTCTTGGAGTCCCACGGAGCGCTGCCAGCCAGGGGTTTGAGGCCCCGGCCTCTCGTGCTGGGGCTGCCGCCCGGGTGGTCCAAACGAGCCTCCGGTTTCGCAGCTGCAGACACGTTCCGAATCCCCGCAGACTTCTCCTTCTCGGAGGCGGCGGGGGCAGGGGCAGGGCCAGCTAAGTGTCGCCTGTCCAGAGAGGACGTTGGCTTGGCCTGCGAAAGTGCTCTGTGCCACTGCAGGGCAGCGGGGCTTCTGGGTCACGCTGGACTCGCCCAGGCTGGCCTGGAAGGGGGCAGACCACAGGCCGGGGCTGGGCCTCTGAGCCACTGTGGCCACTGCAGGCGGCATCTGCGCTGTCCCTCCGGGCCCTGTGCTCGTCCTGCTGCTTTCTGGGTCCTGCGGCAGGAGGCAGGGCTTGAATGCCACGTTGTGCCTGGAGCCGGGGCTGCCTGTGGATCCTGCTGGGGACCCCCGGAGAGCCGCCCCGGCCACTGCATGGCATGGCCGACTGAAGTCTGGGTGGATTGGCGGCCTACCATGGGGGCTTCCTAAATCGGGGGAAGCAGGACCCGCAAGGACCTCCTCAGTCCCTTGTGTTTAGAATTCCGAAGAGGGGGCAAGGGAGGGGACCCTCCTTTGCTCTCGTTTCTTCTGTCCCATCTGGAGGAGAGGGGGACGCCCCTCCCCCTTCTCTTTGTGCAGGTGGCCATTTCCCGTTAAAAGACGCTGAGCGACTCTGCTTCGTTGCAGCCGGGGTCCCGTAGTCCCCCCTTTCGACTGCTCCGTGCACTGGGGCGGCGAGGCCGCTGAGCGCTGTGGCTCCCGGAGCGCAGTGCATCGTTGCTGGATGCTGCTCACCTGTGGTGCGGAAGCCGCTGCTCCGACCCTGACTTTCTAACAGGCCTTATTCTTGCAGTTTCCGCCCACCACGCTTCACGGGCCTCCCTGAGCCGGGAGAGAGCATCCCCGCCTTAAGACTCGCCGGTAAGGAACATCACTGCCCTTTGCCGTCTGTCCGTGAGTCTGGGGGGGAGCCAGGCTGTGCTCTCTGGCTGTGGACTCTGTCTGTCTCGGGCAGCTGCTCCCTTCCCTCCGTGGACCGAGGTGGGCTGTGGAGAAGCGTCTGGATCCAAGGTCTCTGGGATCCTGCCTGGGTCTCCGGGTGGGGTGAATAGGTGATATCGAGACATGCTCAGAAAGTCTCAGAATGGGGACCACAGGAGGCAAGGCCTTGCAAGGCTGACTTCATTCTCTCGTATGAAATCCTTGAGCGTCACTGTCCACCAGCCCAGAGCTGGAACGAGAGCCGGCGAGCTGCCGGGGCTGCTGCCCAAAGCCAGGTGGCCCCTCCAAGTGCCGCTGGCGGCCCAGTGGCCGGGCCCGGTCTGGGGGAGCCTGAGTCAGGGTGGCTCCACGTTCGTCGTCTCTGTCTGGCGCAAGATCGCGGACTCGGTCGGTGATGGAGTGTCTTCCTGGGTCGAAGCTGATGGAAACTCGAAGTATGGACGAAAGGGCAGGTGCACACCAGCCGCTGGCAGCCTTCTCACCTGAGGCTGCCCCCGTGCCCCGGAAGGGTCCGGTTAGCCCCCTTCCCCAGACCACGGGCCGCGGACGTCACTGCACGAGCCCGGGAAATCGATAGCAGAATTATGCACTCAGAAATTAATTTTATATTGTACCGAATATGTATTTTTTTTATTGTGACTTTATCTCGTTGGAAAGTGCTTACTTCTGATTTCGTGGATGTTACTGCCCGTGGATTACTCTTAGTTTGGTTTTTACACAACAGTTATATTAGAAATTTGCTGTTTTATTCTTACCTTCTTAGTAAAAATCCTTTTATCACACAATGGGTAATTTATATCCATTACCAGGCCTTTCAATCCTTTTCAGTGGGGCTGTCAGCGCCGTTGGCACCGTAATGATTAATGTGATCTAATAATAGTGCGCCATTATATTACCTTAGTAAAACATGTACCAACATCCTATTCGGATCCACCAAATTCATAGCTTCCTATAATATTTTTGTTGAAAGACAGGATTACTATTTTTCAAAGCTGATTTTCCCCCCTTTAACATATTTAATGAAATTCACAATTCTCTGCCTCGGTAATCCGGGCGTGTGATTGGGCTCGGTGGGTGAGTTTGACATCTGTGAGCGCGGTTGTGCCTTGTCAGGGAGAGGCTGGACCGTCCCAGGGATCTGCCAGAGGGATGGCTGTGTCGATCTGGGTTATTTGCCTTGAAGAAGAAAAAAACACTGCTGGGTTTCCAGCGCCTTCGGACACATAATGAGGAAGGTGTGTTTTACAGCAAAAGGCGCAGAGTAATTTGCCTTAAAGGGTCCCTTCCTCTTTACCGTTTTCTCGTCTCTCCTGTCCCCTGCCCGGTCAGCTGGTGAGCAGGAGGGGTGGCAGAGCCAGTGGGAACCCCTTTCCTGAAACGCTCCTGCCTGGCCCGGCCCTTCTCCTCCAGTGTGGCTGGCTTCTGGGCTCTCGCGTGGGCTTCCTCGGCTCGGCCCAGCGGGCATTTCGGGCTGGGAGACTGTGGGCTGTGGGCCCGACCTGTGTGCAGAGGATGGTTAGCTGCGTCCTGGCCTTCACCCACCGATGCTGGTGGTACAGCCCCTGTCCCCGTCGTGACGACCAGGAATGTCCCCAGAAGTGGCCAGATGTCCCCCTGTTTGCGCACTCCTGGTCTCATGGGACAGGAGCTTGGCAGGTGTTTCGGGCGCGGCCTTCCCGCCCGAGCTTCAGGTTCGCGGCGCTCCTTGGGACATCTGCCTGGGGACAGGAGGCTGCACGCGGCGCCCTTTTCCTGCGGAGCTCGGCCCTCTCTCCTCTCGCTCGCCTGCTCTGCCAGAGCCTGGCCCAGCGAAGGCCTGAATCTTATCTTCCTCCACTTAAATCTCATTATAATCACGCTGGTGATTGATAACAGTCCACCTTTTCAAAGGGCTTTAAAATCTATGTCAGCCAAGGATGACATTATCGTAGTGCAGGGCAGGTGTGCTCCAACAGTCACACGCTCATGTCGAAACGGGGGGCTTCGCCGTTCCACCTGCTGCCTCCGGGAGGTGGCAGAGCCTCGGCCCCCACATCCCAGGAACCTTCGGCAGAAAGACACACGCGAAGGGCAAAGGCTTTGCCCTCGATGCCACTCAGCTCGGAAAGACGGTTGAATGTCGGGGTTTCTTAGGGCTGGGGGTGGGGGAGGAAGGAGAGGTGGTCCAGCACAGGCGGGAGGGGCGGGGAGTGGAGAGAGAGAGGGGAGGGGAGACGGGGAGACATCCTTGTTTTTGATTCAGAACAAAACTTACTGCTACAACATTGGCTCGAAATATGCAATCAACTGAAATCGGGAAAAGTATTTTGAATACAAAATTTATATTGAAATACTTGAATCTTGGTACGTGTGCACCCACACACACGTATATATTTAAACCAAGGAGAGAGGAGAAATAAAGCTTTGCCATAAAAATATTGCCTGTAGCACTTGCCCTCAGATGATTCCGCCGCATCGGAGCGCGTTCTGGCACCGTTAGCATTTCTGCAGAAGACTCTCCTGTTCATTTTTACAACCGATCTGTGATGATAACAACAAACAAGGAAACGACTGATTAACCTTCCTCTTAGGAGGGTTTCGGATGCATCGCGGTGCTCGGCACGGAAGCGTTCCGTGCCAGACTCCCTTACTGGTTTCTGGTCTGTCTCCTCTCCTGCACTATAAACCTGGAGCGAGCCAGGCCTTGTGTTTGTTCAGTGCTACCTTTCTAATTCCTGGAATGGTGCCTGTGCATAGTAGTTCTCAATAAAACTTTGGTGACGGGAAGGGTGGGTGGATGGGTGGATGGAGGATGGACAGATGGATGCATGGATGGATAGATGCAT